>NW_027505802.1:0-167408 GCF_021521415.1 Bidens hawaiensis
GTAGTTCTCCAGGACCGAAAATATGGTCATTTTCGGCGAATTGCCCCATTCTCAGTTTTTTCAGGCTGACGGTGAACATACCCCTTTGGCCGTAGTAGCAAAATTTCGAACGGGCGACGAGAAAGCTCTTGGGACATTAAATCGATCCGATTCTTTCGTAGGGTCGTAAAATATTCGATGCAGGTCTCCAGGACCGAAAATATGGTCATTTTCAGTGAATAGACCCATTCTCAGTTTTTTCGGGCTGACGGTGAACATAACCCTTTGGCCGTAGTAGCAAAATTTCGAACGGGCCAAGAGAAAGCTCTAGGGACTTCAAATCGATCCAATTCTTTCGTCGGGTCATAAAATATTCGATGTAGTTCTACAGGACCGAAAATATGGTCATTTTCAGTTAATTGCCCCATTCTCAGTTCTTTTAGGCTGACGGTGAACATACCCCTTTGGCCGTAGTAGCAATATTTCGAACGGGCACGGGAAAGCTCTCGGAACATCAAATCCATCCGATTCTTTTATAGCGTCATAAAATATTCGATGCAGGTCTCCAGGACCGAAAATATGGTCATTTTCGATGAATAGCCCCATTCTCAGTTTTTTCGGGCTGCCGGTGAACAAACCTGTTTGGGCGTTGTAGCAAACTTTCGAACGGGCCACCGGAAAGCTCTAGGGGCATCAAATCGATCCGATTCATTCGTAGGGTGATAAAATATTCGATGCAGGTCTCCTGGACCGAAAATATGGTCATTTTCAGTTAATAGCCCCGTACTTAGTTTTTTCGGGATGACGGTGAACATACCCCTTTGGCCGTTTTAGCAATATTTCGAACGGGCCACCGGAAAGCTCTAAGGACATCAAATCGATCCGATTCTTTCGTAGGGTCAAAAAATATTCGATGCAGGTCTCCAGGACCGAAAATATGGTCATTTTCGATGAATAGCCCCATTCTCAGTTTTTTCGGGCTGCCGGTGACCAACCTGTTTGGGCGTTGTAGCAAACTTTCGAACGGGCCACCGTAAAGCTCTAGGGACATCAAATCGATCCGATTCTTTCGTAGGGTGATAAAATATTCGATGGAGGTCTCCAGGACCGAAAATACGGTCATTTTCGGTGAATAGCCCCATTCTAAGTTTTTTCGGGCTGACGGTGAACATACCCCTTTGGCCGTATTAGCAAAATTTTGAACGGGCCATGGGAAAGCTCTAGGGACATCAATTCGATCCGATTCTTTCGTAGGGTCATAAAATATTCGATGCAGTTCTCTAGGACTGAAAATATGGTCATTTTCGGTTAATTGCCTGATTCTCATTTTTCTCAGGCTAACGGTGAACATACCCGTTTGGCCGTAGTAGAAATATTTCAAACGGGCCACCGGAAAGCTCTAGGGACATCAAATCGATCCGATTCTTTCGTAGGTTCATAAAATATCCGATGCAGTTCTCCAGGACCGAAAATATGGTCATTTTCGGTAAATAGCCTCATACTCAGTTTTTTCGGGCAGACGGTGAACATACCTGTTTGGGCGCAGTAGCAAACTTTCGAACGGGCCACCGGAAAGCTCTTGGGACATCAAATCGATCCGATTCTTTCGTAGGTGATAAAATATTAGATGCAGGTATCCAGGACCGAAAATATGGTCATTTTCGGCGAATAGCCCCCGTATTTAGTTTTTTCGGGATAACGGTGAACATACCCCTTTGGCCGTAGTAGCAAAGTTTCGATCGGGCCACGGGAAACCAATAGGGGCATCAAATCGATCCGATTCTTTCGTAAGGTCATAAAATATACGATGCAGGTCTTGAGGAACGAAATATGGTCATTTTCGGTGAATAGCCCATACTCAATTTTTTTGGGCTGACGGTGAACATAACATTTTGCCCGTAGTAGCAATATTTCGAACGGGTCACGGGAAAGCTTTAGGGACATCAAATCGATCCGATTCATTCGTAGGGTTATAAAATATTCGATGCAGTTCTCCAGGACCGAAAAATATGGTCATTTTCGACGAATTGCCGCATTCTCAGTTTTTCAGGCTGACGGTGAACATACGGGCCGTAGTAGCAAAATTTCGAACGGGCAAAGGGAAAGCTCTTGTGACATCAAATCGATCCGATTCTTTCGTAGGGTCATAAAATATTCGATGCGGGTCTCCAGGAACGAAAATATGGTCATTTTCGGTGAATAGCCCCATTCACAGTTTTTTCGGGCTAACGGTGAACATACCCCTTTGGCCGTAGTAGCAAAATTTCGAACGTGCCACGGGAAACCTATAGGGCATCAAATCGATCCGATTCTTTCGTAAGGTCATAAAATATACGATGCAGGTCTTGAGGACCGAAATATGGACATTTTCGGTGAATAGCCCCGTACTCAGTTTTTTGGGGCAGACGGTGAACATACCCCTTTGCCCGTAGTAGCAATATTTCGAACGGGCCACGGGAAAGCTCTTGGGACATCAAATCGATCCGATTCTTTCGTAGGGTTATAAAATATTCGATGCAGTTATCCAGGACCGAAAATATGGTCATTTTCGGCGAATTGCCCCATTCTCAGTTTTTTCGGGCTGACGGTGTACGTACCTCTTTGGCCGTAATAGCAAAATTTCGAACGGGCCACGGAAAAGCTCTAGGAACATCAAATCGATCCGATTCTTTCGTAGGGTCATAAAATATTCGATGTAGGTCTCTAGGACCGAAAATATGGTCATTTTCGGTGAATAGCCCCATTCTCAGTTTTTTCGGGCTGACGGTGAAAATACCTGTTTGGGCGTAGTAGCAAACTTTCGAACGGGCCACCGGAAAGCTTTAAGGACATCAAATCGATCCAATTCTTTCGTAGGGTAATAAATATTCAATTCAGGTCTCCAGGACCAAAAATATGGTCATTTTCGGTGAATAACCCCATTCTCAGTTTTTTCATGCTGACGGTGAACATACCCCTTTGGCCGTAGTAGCAAAATTTCGACGGGCCACGGGAAAGCTTTAGGGACATCAAATCGATCCGATTCTTTCGTAAGGTCATAAAATATTCAATGCAGTTCTCCAGGACCGAAAATATGGTCATTTTCGGCGAATTGCCCCATTCTCAGTTTTTTCAGGCTGACGGTGAACATACTCCTTTGGCCGTAGTAGCAAAATTTCGAACGAGCCACGGGAAAGCTCTTGGGACATCAAATCGATCCGATTCTTTCATAGGGTAATAAAATATTAAGTTCAGGTCTCCAGGACCGAAAATATGGTCATTTTCGGTTAATTGCCCCATTCTCAGTTTTTCGGGCTGACGGTGAACGTACCCCTATGGCCGTAATAGCAAAATTTCGAACGGGCCACGGGAAAGCTCTAGGAACATCAAATCGATCCGATTCTTTCGTAGGGTCATAAAATATTCGATGCAGGTACCCAGGACCGAAAATATGGTTATTTTCGGTGAATAGCCCCATTCTCAGTTTTTTCGGGCTGACGGTGAAACATACCCATTTGGCAGTAGTAGCAAAATTTCGAACGGGCCACGGGAAACTTATGGGGGCATCAAATCGATCCGATTCTTTCGTAAGGTCATAAAATATACGATGCAGGTCTTGAGGAACGAAATATGGTCATTTTCGGTGAATAGCCCCATACTCAATTTTTTCGGGCTAACGGTGAACATACCACTTTGTCCGTAGTAGCAATATTTCGAACGAGCCACGGGAAAGCTTTAGGAACATCAAATCGATCCGATTCTTTCGTAGGGTCATAAAATATTCGATGCAGTTCTCCAGGACCGTAAATATGGTCATTTTCGGTGAAGTCCCCCATTCTCATTTTTTTCGGGCAGACGGTGAACATACCCCTTTGCCTGTAGTAGCAATATTTCGAACGGGCCACGGGAAAGCTCTAGGGACATCAAATCGATACGATTCATTCGTAATGTCAGAAAATATTCGATGCAGTTCTCCAGGACCGAAAATATGGTCATTTTCGGCGAATTGCCCCATTATCAGTTTTTTCAGGCTGACGGTGAACATACTCCTTTGGCCGTAGTAGCAATATTTCGAACGAGCCACGGGAAAGCTTTAGGAACATCAAATCGATCCGATTCTTTCGTAGGTCATAAAATATTCGATGCAGTTCTCCAGGACCGTAAATATGGTCATTTTCGGTGAAGTCCCCCATTCTTTGTTTTTTCGGGCAGACGGTGAACATACCCCTTTGCCTGTAGTAGCAATATTTCGAACGGGCCATGGGAAAGCTCTAGGGACATCAAATCGATCCGATTCTTTCGTAGGGTCATAAAATATTCGATGTAGTTCTCCAGGACCGAAAATATGGTCATTTTCGGCGAATTGCCCCATTCTCAGTTTTTTCAGGCTGACGGTGAACATACCCCTTTGGCCGTAGTAGCAAAATTTCGAACGGGCGACGAGAAAGCTCTTGGGACATTAAATCGATCCGATTCTTTCGTAGGGTCATAAAATATTCGATGCAGGTCTCCAGGACCTAAAATATGGTCATTTTCGGTGGGAATAGGGGACCCATTCTCAGTTTTTTCGGGCTGACGGTGAACATAACCCTTTGGCCGTAGTAGCAAAATTTCGAACGGGCCAAGAGAAAGCTCTAGGGACTTCAAATCGATCTGATTCTTTCGTCGGGTCATAAAATATTCGATGTAGTTCTACAGGACCGAAAATATGGTCATTTTCAGTTAATTGCCCCATTCTCAGTTTTTTAGGCTGACGGTGAACATACCCCTTTGGCCGTAGTAGCAAAATTTCGAACGGGCCACGGGAAAGCTCTGCGGACATCAAATCGATCCGATTCTTTCGTAGGGTCATAAAATATTCGATGCAGGTCTCCAGGACCGAAAATATGGTCATTTTCGATGAGTAGCCCCATTCTCAGTTTTTTCGGGCTGCCGGTGATCAAACCTGTTTGGGCGTTGTAGCAAACTTTCGAACGGGCCACCGGAAAGCTCTAGGGACATCAAATCGATCCGATTCATTCGTAGGTTGATAAAATATTCGATGCAGGTCTCCAGGACCGAAAATATGGTCATTTTCAGTTAATAGCCCCGTACTTAGTTTTTTCGGGATGACGGTGAACATACCCCTTTGGCCGTTGTAGCAATATTTCGAACGGGCCACCGGAAAGCTCTAAGGACATCAAATCGATCCGATTCTTTCGTAGGGTCATAAAATATTCGATGCAGGTCTCCAAGACCGAAAATATGGTCATTTTCGATGAATAGCCCCATTCTCGGTTTTTTCGGGCTGCCGGTGACCAAACCTGTTTGGGCGTTGTAGCAAACTTTCGAACGGGCCACCGGAAAGCTCTAGGGACATCAAATCGATCCGATTCTTTCGTAGGGCGTTAAAATATTCGATGGAGGTCTCCAGGACCGAAAATATGGTCATTTTCGGTGAATAGCCCCATTCTCAGTTTTTTTCGGGCTGACGGTGAACATACCTCTTTGGCCGTATTAGCAAAATTTTGAACGGGCCATGGGAAAGCTCTAGGGAAATCAATTCGATCCGATTCTTTCGTAGGGTCATAAAATATTCGATGCAGTTCTCTATGACTGAAAATATGGTCATTTTCGGTTAGTTGCCCGATTCTCATTTTTCTCAGGCTAACGGTGAACATACCCGTTTGGCCGTAGTAGAAATATTTCAAACGGGCCACCGGAAAGCTCTAGGGACATCAAATCGATCCGATTCTTTCGTAGGGTCATAAAATATCCGATGCAGTTCTCCAGGACCGAAAATATGGTCATTTTCGGTAAATAGCCTCATACTCAGTTTTTTCGGGCAGACGGTGAACATACCTGTTTGGGCGTAGTAGCAAACTTTCGAACGGGCCACCGGAAAGCTCTAGGGACATCAAATCGATCCGATTCTTTCGTAGAGTGATAAAATATTAGATGCAGGTCTCCAGGACCGAAAATATGGTCATTTTCGGCGAATAGCCCCCTTATTTAGTTTTTTCGGGATAACGGTGAACATACCCCTTTGGCCGTAGTAGCAAAGTTTCGATCGGGTCACGGGAAACCAATAGGGGCATCAAATCGATCCGATTCTTTCGTAAGGTCATAAAATATACGATGCAGGTCTTGAGGAACGAAATATGGTCATTTTCTGTGAATAGCCCATACTTAATTTTTTTGGGATGACGGTGAACATAACATTTTGCCCGTAGTAGCAATATTTCGAACGGGTCACGGGAAAGCTTTAGGGACATCAAATCGATCCGATTCATTCGTAGGGTCATAAAATATTCGATGCAGTTCTCCAGGACCGAAAAATATGGTCATTTTCGACGAATTGCCGCATTCTCAGTTTTTCAGGCTGACGGTGAACATACGGGCCGTAGTAGCAAAATTTCGAACGGGCAACGGGAAAGCTCTTGTGACATCAAATCGATCCGATTCTTTCGTAGGGTCATAAAATATTCGATGCGGGTCTCCAGGACCGAAAATATGGTCATTTTCGGTGAATAGACCCATTCTCAGTTTTTTCAGGCTGACGGTGAATTTGGCCGTAGTAGCAAAATTTCGAACGGGCCACGGGAAAGCTCTAGAGACATCAAATCGATCCGATTTTTCCTTAAGGTCATAAAATATTCGATGCAGGTCTCGAGGACTGAAATATGGTCATTTTCGGTGAATAGCCCCACACTCAATTTTTTCGGGCTGACGGTGAACATACCACTTTGCCCGTAGAAGCAATATTTCGAACGGGCCACGGGAAAGCTCTAGAGACATCAAATCGATCCGATTTTTCCTTAAGGTCATAAAATATTCGATGCAGGTCTCGAGGACTGAAATATGGTCATTTTCGGTGAATAGCCCCACACTCAATTTTTTCGGGCTGACGGTGAACATACCACTTTGCCCGTAGAAGCAATATTTCGAACGAGCCACGGGAAAGCTCTAGGGACATCAAATCGATCAGATTATTTTGAAGGGTAATAAAATATTCAATTCAGGTTTCCACGACCGAAAATATGGTCATTTTCAGTGAATAGCCCCGTAATTAGTTTTTTCGGGCTGACGGTGAACATACCCCTTTGGCCGTAGTAACAATATTTCGAACGGGCCACGCGAAAGCTCTAGGGACATCAAATCGATCCGATTCTTTCGTAGGGTCATAAAATATTCGATGCAGTTCTCCAAGACCGAAAATATGGTTATTTTCGGTGAAGTGCCCCATTCACAGTTTTTTGTGCTGATGTTGAACATACCCCTTTGGCCGTAGTAGCAAATTTTCGAACGTGCCACGGGAAAGCTCTAGGGACATCAAATTGATCCAAATATTTCGTAGGGTCATAAAATATTCGATGCAGTTCTCCAGGACCGAAAATATGGTCATTTTCAGCAAATTGCCCCATTCTCAGTTTTTACAGGCTGACGGTGAACATACCCCTTTGGCCGTAGTAGCAAAATTTCGAACGGGCCACGGGAAAGCTCTTGGGACATCAAATCGATCCGATTCTTTCGTAGGGTCATAAAATATTCGATACAGGTCTCCAGGAACGAAAATATGGTCATTTTCGGTGAATAGCCCCATTCTCAGTTTTTTCGGGCTGACGGTGAACATACCCCTTTGGCCGTATTAGCAAAAATTTTGAACGGGCCATGGGAAAGCTCTAGGGACATCAATTCGATCCGATTCTTTCGTAGGGTCATAAAATATTCGATGCAGTTCTCCAGGACTGAAAATATGTTCATTTTCGGTTAATTGCCCGATTCTCATTTTTCTCAGGCTAACGGTGAACATACCCGTTTGGCCGTAGTAGCAAAATTTCGAACGGGCCACGAGAAAGCTTTTGGGACATCAAATCGATCCGATTATTTCGTGGGGTCATAAAATATTCGGTGCAGGTCTCTAGGACCGAAAATATGGTCATTTTCGGTGAATTGCCCCATTCTCAGTTTTTTAGGGCCGACGGTGAACATACCTGTTTGGGCGTAGTAGCAAACTTTCGAATGGGCCACCGGAAAACTCTAGGGACATCAAATCGATCCGATTCTTTCGTAGGGTGATAAAATATTCGATGCAGGTCTCCAGGACCGAAAATATGGTCATTTTCGGTGAATATCCCCGTACTTAGGTTTTTCGGGATGACGGTGAACATACCCTTTTGGCCGTAGTAGCAATATTTCGAACGGGCCACGGGAAAGCTCTATAGACATTAAATCGATCCGATTCTTTCGTAGGGTCATAAAATATTCGATGCAGTTCTCCAGGACCGAAAATATGGTCATTTTCGGTGAATAGCCCCGTACTTTGCTTTTTCAGGAAGACGGTGAACATACCACTTTGCCGTAGTAGCAATATTTTGAACGGGCCACGGGAAAGCTCTATGGACATCAAATCGATCCGATTCTTTCGTAGGGTCATAAAATATTCGATGCAGTTCTCCAGGACCGAAAATATGGTCATTTTCGGTGAAGTGCCCCAATCTTAGTTTTTTTGGGCTGACGGTGAATGTACCCCTTTAGCAGTAATAGCAAAATTTCGAGCGGGCCACGGGAAAGCTTTAGGGACATCAAATCGATCCAATTCTTTCGTAGGGTCATAAAATATTCAATTTAGTTCTTCATGACCGAAAATATTTTCATTTTCGGTGAATAACCCCAATCTTAGTTTTTTCAGGCTGACGGTGAACATATCTGTTTGGGCGTAGTAGCAAATTTTCGAACGGGCCACCGGAAAGCTTTAGGGACATCAAATCGATCCAATTCTTTCGTAGGGTGATAAAATATTCAATGTAGGTCTCCAAGACCGAAAATATGGTCATTTTCGGTGAATAGCCTTGTACTTAGTTTTTTCGGGCTGACGGTGAACATACCCTTTTGGCCTTATTAGCAATATTTCGAACGGGCCACGGGAAAGCTCTAGGAACATCAAATCTATCCGATTCTTTCGTAGGGTCATAAAATATTCGATGCAGTTCTCCAGGACCGAAAATATGGTCATTTCGGTGAATAGCCCCGTACTTAGTTTTTTCGGGCTGACGGTGAACATACCCCTTTGGCCGTAGTAGCAATATTTCGAACGGGCCACGCGAAAGCTCTAGGGACATCAAATCGATCCGATTCTTTCGTAGGGTGATAAAATATTCGATGCAGGTCTCCAGGACCGAAAATATGGTCATTTTCGGTGAATAGCCCCGTACTTAGTTTTTTCGGGCTGACGTTGAACATACCCTTTTGGCCGTATTAGCAATATTTCGAACGGGCCACGGGAAAGCACTAGGAACATCAAATCGATCCGATTCTTTCGTAGGGTCATAAAATATCCGATGCAGTTTTCCAGGACCGAAAATATGGTCATTTTCGGTGAATAGCCTCATACTCAGTTTTTTCAGGCAGACGGTGAACATACCTGTTTGGGCGTAGTAGCAAACTTTCCAACGAGCCACCGGAAAGCTCTAGGGACATCAAATCGATCCGATTCTTTCGTAGGGTGATAAAATATTAGATGCAGGTCTCCTGGAACGAAAATATGGTCATTTTCGGTGAATAGCCCCGTACTTGGTTTTTTCGGGCTGACGGTGAACATACCCTTTTAGCCATATTAGCAATATTTCAAACGGGTCACGGGAAAGCTCTAGGAACATCAAATCGATCCGATTCTTTCGTAGGGACATAAAATATTCGATGCAGTTCTCCAGGACCGAAAATATGATCATTTTCGGTGAATAGCCCCGTACTTAGTTTTTTCGGGCTGACGGTGAACATACCTGTTTGGGCGTAGTTGCAAACTTTCGAACGGGCAACCGGAAAGCTCTAGGGACATCAAATCATACCGATTCTTTCGTAGGGTGATAAAATATTCGATGCAGGTCTCCAGGACCGAAAATATGGTCATTTTCGGTGAATAGCCCCGTACTTAGTTTTTTCGGGCTGACGGTGAACATACCCTTTTGGCCGTATTAACAATATTTCGAACGGGCCACGGGAAAGCTCTTGGAACATCAAATCGATCCGATTCTTTCGTAGGGTCATAAAATATTCGATGCAGGTATCCAGGACCGAAAATATGGTCATTTTCGGTGAATAGCCCCATTCTCAGTTTTTTTGGGCGGACGGTGAACATACCCCTTTGGCCGTAGTAAAAAAATTTCGAACGGGCCAAGGGAAATCTAAAGGAGCATCAAATCGATTCGATTCTTTCGTAAGGTCATAAAATATACGATGCAGGTCTTGAGGACCGAAATATGGTCATTTTCGGTGAATAGCCCCATACTCAGTTTTTTCGGGCAGAAGGTGAACATACCTGTTTGGGCGTAGTAGCAAACATTCGAACGAGCCACCGGAAAGCTCTAGGGACATCAAATCGATCCGATTCTTTCGTAGGGTGATAAAATATTAGATGCAGGTCTCAAGGACCGAAAATATGGTCATTTTCGGTGAATAGCCCCGTACTTAGTTTTTTCGAGCTGACGTTGAACATACCCTTTTGGCCATAGTATCAATATTTCGAACGGGCCACGGGAAAACTCTAGGGACATCAAATCGATCCGATTCTTGCGTTGGGTCATAAAATATTCGATGCAGGTCTCCAGGACCGTAAATCTGGTCATTTTCGGTGAATAGTCCCATTCTCAGTTTTTTCGGGCTGACGGTGAACATACCCCTTTGGCCGTAGTAAAAAAATTTCGAACGTGCCACGAGAAATCTAAAGGGGCATCAAATCGATCCGATTCTTTCGTAAGGTCATAAAATATACGATGTAGGTCTTGAGGACCGAAATATGGTCATTTTCGGTGAATAGCCCCATACTCAGTTTTTTCGGGCAGACGGTGAACAAACCTGTTTGGGCGTAGTAGCAAACTTTCGAACGGGCCACCGGAAAGCTCTAGGGACATCAAATCGATCTGATTCTTTCGTAGGGTGATAAAATATTAGATGCAGGTCTCCAGTACCGAAAATATGGTCGTTTTCGGTGAATAGCCCCGTACTTAGTTTTTTCGGGCTGACGGTGAACATACCCTTTTGGCCGTATTAGCAATATTTCGAACGGGCCACGGGAAAGCTCTAGGAACATCAAATCGATCCGATTCTTTAGTAGGGTCATAAAATATTCGATGTAGTTCTCAAGGACCGAAAATATGGTCATTTTCGGTGAATAGCCCCGTACTTAGTTTTTTCGGGCTGACGGAGAACATACCTGTTTGGGCGTAGTAGCAAACTTTCGAACGGGCCACCGGAAAGCTCTAGGGACATCAAATCGATCCGATTCTTTCGTAGGGTGATAAAATATTCGATGCAGGTCTCCAGGACCGAAAATATGGTCATTTTCGGTGAATGGCCCCGTACTTAGTTTTTTCAGGCTGACGGTGAACATACCCTTTTGGCCGTATTAGCAATATTTCGAACGGGCCACGGGAAAGCTCTAGGAACATCAAATCGATCCGATTCTTTCGTAGGGTCATAAAATATTCGATGCAGTTCCCCAGGACCGAAAATATGGTCATTTTCGGTGAATAGCCCCGTAATTAGTTTTTTCGGGCTGACGGTGAACATACCCCTTTGGCCGTAGTAGAAATATTTCGAACGGGCCACGCGAAAGCTCTAGGGACATCAAATCGATCCGATTCTTTCGTAGGGTCATAAAATATTCGATGCTGTTCTCTAGGACCGAAAATATGGTCATTTTCGGTGAAGTGCCCCATTCATAGTTTTTTTGTGCTGACGTTGAACATATCCCTTTGGCCGTAGTAGCAAAATTTTGAACGGGCCGCTGGAAAGCTCTAGGGACATCAAATCGATCCGATTATTTCGTAGGGTCATAAAATATACGATGCAGGTCTCCAGGACCGAAATATGGTCATTTTAGGTGAATAGCCCCATTCTCAGTTTTTTGGGCTGACGTTGAACATACCCCATTGGCCGTAGTAGCAAAATTTCGAACGGGTCACGGGAAAGCTCTAGGGACATCAAATATATCCGATTCTTTCGTAAGGTTATAAAATATACGATGCAGGTCTTGAGGACCGAAATATGGTCATTTTCGGTGAATAGCCCCATACTCAATTTTTTCGGGCTGACGGTGAACATATCACTTTGCACGTAATAGCAATATTTCGAACTGGCCACGGGAAAGCTCTAGGGATATCAAATCGATCCGATTCTTTCGTAGGGTCATAAAATATTCGATGCAGTTCTCCAGGACCGAAAATATGGTCATTTTCTGTGAATAGCCCCATTCTCAGTTTTTTTGGCTGACGGTGAACATACCCCTTTGGCCGTATTAGCAAAATTTTGAACGGGCCATGGGAAAGCTCTAGGGACATCAATTCGATCCGATTCTTTCGTAGGATCATAAAATATTTAATTTAGGTCTCCAGAACCTAAAATATGGTCATTTTCGGTGAATAACCCCATTCTCAGTTTTTTCAGGCTGACGGTGAACATACCTGTTTAGGCGTAGTAGCAAACTTTCTAACGGGCCACCGAAAAGATCTAGGGACATCAAATTGATCCAATTCTTTCGTAGGGTGATAAAATATTCGATGCAGGTCTCCAGGACCGAAAATATGGTCATTTTCGTTGAATTGCCCCGTACTTAGTTTTTTCGGGCAGACAGTGAACATACCCCTTTGGCCGTAGTAGCAATATTTCGAACGGGCCACGGGAAAGCTCTAGGGACATCAAATCGATCCGATTATTTCGTAGGGTCATAAAATATTCGATACAGTTCTCCAGGACCGAAAATATGGTCATTTTCGGTTAATTGCCCCATTCTCAGTTTTTTCTGGCTAACGGTGAACATACCAGTTTGGGCGTAGTAGCAAACTTTCGAACGGGCCATCGGAAACCTCTTGGGACATCAAATCGATCTGATTCTTTCGTAGGGTGATAAAATATTCGATGCAGGTCTCCAGGACCGAAAATATGATCATTTTCGGTGAATAGCCCCGTACTTAGTTTTTTCGGGCTGACGGTGAACATACCCTTTTGGCCATAGTAGCAATATTTCAAACGGGCCACGGGAAAGCTCTAGGGACATCAAATCGATCCGATTCTTTCGTAGGGTCATAAAATATTCGATGCAGGTCTCCAGGACCGAAAATATGGTCATTTTCGGTGAATAGCCCCGTACTTAGTTTTTTCGGGCTGACGGTGAACTTACCCCTTTGGCCGTAGTAGCAAAATTTCGAACGGGCAACGTGAAAGCTCTAGGGACATCAAATCTATCCGATTCTTTCGTAAGGTCATAAAATATACGATGCAGGTCTTGAGGACCGAAATATGGTCATTTTCGTAGAATAGCCCCATACTCAATTTTTTCGGGCTGACGGTGAACATACCCCTTTGGCCGTTGTATCAAAATTTCGAACGGGCCACGGGAAAGCTCTAGGGACATCAAATCGATCCGATTCTTTCGTAGGGTCATAAAATATTCGATGCAGTTCTCCAGGACCGAAATATGGTCATTTTCGGTGAATAGCCCCATACTTAGTTTTTTCGGGCAGACGGTGAACATACCCCTTTGCCCGTAGTAGCAATATTTCGAACGGGCCACGGAAAAGCTCTAGTAACATCAAATCGATCCGATTCATTCGTAGGGTCAAAAATTATTTGGTTGAGGTCTCCAAGACCGAAAATATGATCATTTTCGGTTAATTGCCCCATTCTCAGTTTTTTCGGGCTGACGGTGAACGTACCACTTTGGCCGTAGTAGCAATATTTCGAACGGGCCACGGGAAAGCTCTAGGGAAATCAAATCGATCCGATTCTTTCGTAGGGTCATAAAATATTCGATGTAGTTCTCCAGGACCGAAAATATGGTCATTTCCGGTTAATTGCCCCATTCTCAGTTTTTTTGTGCTGACGTTGAACATATCCCTTTGGCCGTAGTAGCAAAATTTTGAACGAGGCACGGGAAAGCTCTAGAGACATCAAATCGATCCGATTATTTCGTAGGGTCATAAAATATTTAATTTAGTTCTCCAGGACCGAAAATATGGTCATTTTCGGTGAATAACCTCATTCTCAATTTTTTTCAGGTTGACGGTGAACATACCTGTTTGGGCGTAGTAGCAAACTTTCGAACGGGCCACCGGAAAGCTCTAGGGACATCAAATCGATCCAATTCTTTCGTAGGGTGATAAAATATTCGATGCAGGTATTCAGGACCGAAAATATGGTCATTATCGGTGAATAGCCCCGTACTTAGTTTTTTCGGGCAGACGGTGAACATACCCCTTTGGCCGTAGTGGCAATATTTCGAACGGGCCACAGGAAAACTCTAGTGACATCAAATCGATCCGATTATTTCGTAAGGTCATAAAATATACGATGCAGTTCGTGAAGACCGAAATATGGTCATTTTAGGTGAATATCCCCATACTCTGTTTTTTCGGGCTGACGGTGAACATACCCATTTGCCCGTAGTAGCAATATTTCGAACGGGCCACGGGAAAGCTCTAGGGACATCAAATTGATCCGATTCTTTCGTTGGGTCATAAAATATTCGATACAGTTCTCCAGGACCGAAAATATGGTCATTTTCGGTTAATTGCCCCATCCTTAGTTTTTTCAGGCTGACGGTGAACATACCCCTTTAGCCGTAGTAGCAAAATTTCGAACGGGCCACGGGAAAACTATAGGGACATCAAATCGATCCGATTCTTTCGTAAGGTCATAAAATATACGATGCAGGTCTTGAGCATCGAAATATAATCATTTTCGGTGAATAGCCCATACTCAATTTTTTCGGGCTGACGGTGAAAATACCACTTTGCCCGTAATAGCAATATTTCGAACGGGCCACGGGACAGCTCTAGGGACATTAAATCGATCTGATTCTTTCGTAGGGTCATAAAATATTTGGTTTAGGTCTCCAGGACCAAAAATATGGTCATTTTCGGTTAATTGCCCCATTATCAGTTTTTTCGGGCTGACGGTGAACTTATCCCTTTGGTTGTAATAGCAAAATTTCGAACGGGCCACGGGAAAGCTTTAGGGACATCAAATCGATCCAATTCTTTCGTAGAGTCATAAAATATTCGATGCAGTTCTCCAGGACAGAAAATATGGTCATTTTCGGTGAAGTGCCCCATTCTCAGTTTTTTTGGGCTGAAGTTGAACATACCCCTTTGACCTTAGTAGCAAAATTTCGAACGGGCCACGGGAAAGCTTTAGGGACATCAAATCGATCTGATTCTTTCGTAGGGTCATAAAATATTCGATGCAGGTCTCCAGGACCGAAAATAAGGTCATTTTCGGTGAATATCCCCATTTTAAGTTTTTTCGGGCTGACAGAGAACATACCCCATTGGCCGTAGAAGCAAAATTTCGAATGGGCCACGGGAAACCTATAGGGGCATCAAATCGATCCGATTCTTTCGTAAGGTCATAAAATATACGATGCAGGTCTTGAGGACCGAAATATGGTCATTTTCGGTGAATAGCCCCATACTCAGTTTTTTCGGGCAGACGGTGAACATACCCCTTTGCCCGTAGTAGCAATATTTCGAACGGGCCATGGAAAAGCTCTAAGGACATCAAATCGATCCGATTCTTTCGTGGTGTCATGAAATATTCGATGTAGTTCTCCAAGACCAAAAATATGGTCATTTTCGGTTAATTGCCCCATTCTCAGTTTTTTCGGGCTGACGGTGAACGTACCCCTTTGGCCGTAGTAGCAATATTTCGAACGGGCCACGGGAAAGCTCTATGGACATCAAATCGATCTGATTCTTTCGTAGGGTCATAAAATATTCGATGCAGTTCTCTAGTACCGAAAATATGGTCATTTTTGGTGAAGTGCCCCATTCTCAGTTTTTTTGTGCTGACGTTGAACATATTCCTTTGGCCGTAGTAGCAAAATTTTGAACGGGCCATGGGAAAGCTCTAGGGACATCAAATCGATCCGATTATTTTGTAGGGTCATAAAATATTCGATGCAGGTCTCCAGGACCGAAAATATGGTCATTTTTTGTGAATAGCCCCATACTCAGTTTTTTGAGCTAACGTTGAACATACCCCATTGTCCGTAGTAGCAAAATTTCGAACGGGCCACGGGAAAGCTCTAGGGACATCAAATCGATCCGATTCTTTCGTAGGGTCATAAAATATTCAATGCAGGTCTCCAGGACCGGAAATATGGTCATTTTCGGTGAATAGCCCCGTACTTAGTTTTTTCGGGCTGACGGTGAACATACCCCTTTAGCCGTAGTAGCAAAATTTCGAACGGCCACGGGAAAGCTCTAGGGACATCAAATCTATCCGATTCTTTCGTAAGGTCATAAAATATACGATGCAGGTCTTGAGGACCGAAATATGGTCATTTTCGGTGAATAGCCCAATACTCAATTTTTTCGGGCTGACGGTGAACATACCACTTTGCCTGTAGTAGCAATATTTCGAACGGGCCACGGGAAAGCTCTAGGGACATCAAATAGATCCGATTCTTTCGTAGGGTCATAAAATATTCGATACAGTTCTCCAGGACCGAAAATATGGTCATTTTCGGTTTATTGCCCCATTCTCAGTTTTTTCAGGCTGACGGTGAACATACCCCTTTGGCCGTATAAGCAAAATTTGGAACGGGCCACGGGAAAGCTCTAGGGACATAAAATCGATCTGATTCTTTCTTAGGGTCATAAAATATTCGATGCAGTTCTCCAGGACCGAAAATATGGTCATTTTCGGTTAATTGCCCCATTCTAAGTTTTTTCAGGCTGACGGTGAACGTACCCCTTTGGCCATAATAGCAATATTTCGAACGGGCCACGGGAAAGCTTTAGGGACAACAAATCGATTCAATTCTTTCGTAAGGTCATAAAATATTTAATTTAGGTCTCCAGGACCGAAAATATGGTCATTTTCGGTGAATAACCCCATTCTCAGTTTTTTCAGGCTAACGGTGAACATACCTGTTTGGGCGTAGTAGCAAACTTTTGAACGGGCCACCGGAAAGATCTAGGGACATCAAATTGATCCAATTCTTTCGTAGGGTGATAAAATATTCGATGTAGGTCTCCAGGACCGAAAATATGGTCATTTTCGGTGAATAGCCCCGTACTTAGTTTTTTCAGGCAGACGGTGAACATACCCCTTTGGCCGTAGTAGCAATATTTCGAACGAGCCATGGGAAAGCTCTAGTGACATCAAATCGATCCGATTATTTCGTAGGGTAATAAAATATTCGATCCAGTTCTCCAGGACCGAAAATATGGTCATTTTCGGTTAATTGCCCCATTCTCAGTTTTTTCAGGCTGACGGTGAACAAACCAGTTTGGGCGTAGTAGCAAACATTCTAACGGGCCACCGGAAAGCTATTGGGACATCAAATCGATCTGATTCTTTTGTAGGGTGATAAAATATTCGATGCAGGTCTCCAAGAGCGAAAATATGGTCATTTTCGGTGAATAGCCCCGTACTTAGTTTTTTCGGACTGACGGTGAACATACCCTTTTGGCCGTAGTAGCAATATTTCGAACGGGCCACGGGAAAGCTCTAGGAACATCAAATCGATCCGATTCTTTCGTAGGTCATAAAATATTCGATGCAGTTCTCCAGGTTCGAAAATATGGTCATTTTCGGTGAAGTGCCCCATTCTCAGTTTTTTTGGGCTAAAGTTGAACATACCCCTTTAGCCGTAGTAGCAAAATTTCGAACGGGCCACGGGAAAGCTTTAGGGACATCAAATCGATCCGATTCTTTCGTAGGTTCATAAAATATTCGATGCAGGTCTCCAGGACCGAAAATATGGTCATTTTCGATGAATAGCTCCATTCTCAGTTTTTTCGAGCTGACGGTGAACATACCCCTTTGGCCGTAGAAGCAGAATTTCGAACGGGCCACGGGAAACCTATATGGACAACAAATCGATCCGATTCTTTCGTAAGGTCATAAAATATACGATGCAGGTCTTGAGGACCGAAATATGGTTATTTTCGGTGAATAGCCCCATACTCAGTTTTTTCGGGCAGACGGTGAACATACCTCTTTACCCGTAGTAGCAATATTTCGAACGGGCCACGGGAAAGCTCTTGGGACATCAAATCGAACCGATTCTTTCGTAGGGTCATATAATATTTGGTTGAGGTCTCCAAGACCAAAAATATGGTCATTCTCGGTTAATTGCCCCATTCACAGTTTTTTCGGGCTGACGGTGAACTTACCCCTTTGGCCGTAATAGCAAAATTTCGAACGAGCCTCGGGAAAGCATTAGGGTCATCAAATCGATCCAATTCTTTCGTAGAGTCATAAAATATTCGATGTAGTTCTCCAGGACCGAAAATATGGTCATTTTCGGTGAATAGCACGTACTTAGTTTTTTCGGGCTGACGGTGAACATACCCTTTTGGCTGTAGTAGCAATATTTCGAACGGGCACGGGAAATCTCTAGGGACATCAAATCGATCCGATTCTTTCGTAGGGTCATAAAATATTTGATGCAGTTCTCTAGGACCGAAAATACGGTCATTTTCGGTGAAGTGCCCCATTCTCAGTTTTTTTGTGCTGATGTTGAACAAATCACTTTAGCCGTAGTAGCAAAATTTCGAACGGACCACGGGAAAGCTCTAGGGACATCAAATCGACCTGATTATTTTTTAGGGTCATAAAATATTCGATGCAGGTCTCCAGGACCGAAAATATGGTCATTTTCGGTGAATAGCCCCATTCTCAGTTTTTTAGGGCTGACGTTGAACATACCTCTTCGGCCGTAGTAAAAAAATTTCGAACGGGCCACGGGAAAGCTCTAGGGACATCAAATCGTTCCTATTCTTTCGTTGGGTCATAAAATATTCGATGCAGGTCTCCAGGACCAAAAATATGGTCATTTTCAGTGAATAGCCCCATTCTCAGTTTTTTCGGGCTAACGGTGAACATACCCCTTTAGCCGTAGTAGCAAAATTTCGAACGGGCCACGGGAAAACTATAGGGACATCAAATCGATCCGATTCTTTCGTAAGGTCATAAAATATACGATGCGGGTCTTGAGGACCGAAATATGGTCATTTTCGGTGAATAGCCCCATACTCAATTTTTTCGGGCTGACGTTGAACATACCCCTTCGGCCGTAGTAAAAAAATTTCGAACGGGCCACGGGAAAGCTCTAGGGACAACAAATCGATCTGATTCTTTCGTAGGGTCATAAAATATTCGATGCAGGTCTCCAGAACCAAAAATATGGTCATTTTCGGTGAATAGCCCATTCTCAGTTTTTTCGGGCTGACGGTGAACATACCCCTTTAACCGTAGTAGCAATATTTTGAACGGGCCACGGGAAAACTATAGGGACATCAAATCGATCCGATTCTTTCGTAAGGTCATAAAATATACGATGCAGGTCTTGAGGACCGAAATATGGTCATTTTCGGTGAATAGCCCCATACTCAATTTTTTCGGGCTGACGGTGAACATACCCCTTTGGCCGTAGTAGCAAAATTTTGAACGGGCCACGGGAAAGCTCTAGGGACATCAAATCGATCCGATTCTTTCGTAGGGTCATAAAATATTCGATGCAGGTCTCCAGAACCGAAAATATGGTCATTTTCGGTGAATAGCCCCATACTCAGTTTTTTCGGGCTGACGGTGAACGTACCCCTTTGGCCGTAAAAACAAAATTTCAAATGGTCCACGGGAAAACTTTAGGGACATCAAATCGATCCGATTATTTCGTAGGTTCATAAAATATTCGATGCAGGTCTCCAGGACCGAAAATATGGTCATTTTCGGTGAATAGCCCCATGCTCAGTTTTTTCAGGCTGACGGTGAACATACCCCTTTGGCCGTAGTAGCAAAATTTCGAACAGGCCACGGGAAAGCTTTAGGGACATTAAATCGATCCGATTCTTTCGTATGGTAATAAAATATTCGATGCAGGTCTTTAGGAACGAAATATGGTCATTTTCGGTTAATAGCCCCATACTAAATTTTTTCGGGCTGACGGTGAAAATACCACTTTACCCGTAGTAGCAATATTTCGAACGGGCCACGGGAAAGCTCTAGGGACATCAAATCGATCCGATTCTTTCGTAGGGTCATAAAATATTCGATGAAGTTCTCCAGGACCGAAAATATGGTCATTTTCGTCGAATTTCCCCATTCTCAGTTTTTTCAGGCTGACGGTGAGCATACCTGTTTGGGCATAGGAGCAAACTTTCGAACGGGCCACGGGAAAGCTTTTGGGACATCAAATCGATCCAATTCTTTCGTAGGGTCATAAAATATTCAATTTAGGTCTCCAGGACCGAAAATATGGTCATTTTCGGTGAATAGCCCAATTCTCAGTTTTTTCGGGCTGACGGTGAATATACCCCTTTGGCCGTACTAGCAAAATTTCGAACGGGCCACGGGAAAGCTCTAGGGACATCAAATCGATCCGATTCTTTCGTAGGGTCATAAAATCTTCGATGCAGGTCTCCAGGACCGAAAATATGGTCATTTTCGGAGAATAGCCCCATACTCAGTTTTTTCGGGCTGACGGTGAACGTACCCCTTTGGCCGTAATAGCAAAATTTCGAACGGGCCACGGGAAAGCTTTAGGGACATCAAATCGATCCAATTCTTTCGTAGGGTCATAAAATATTCAATTCAGGTCTCCAGGACCGAAAATATGGTCATTTTCGGTGAATAACCACATTCTCAGTTTTTTCAGGCTGACGGTGAACATACCCATTTGGCCGTAGTTGCAAAATTTCGAACGGGCCACGGGAAAGCTCTTGGGACATCAAATCGATCCGATTCTTTCGTTGGGTCATAAAATATTCGATGCAGGTCTCCAGGACCGAAAATATGGTCATTTTCGTTGAATAGGCCCATTCTCAGTTTTTTCGGGCTGACGATGAACATACCCCTTTGGCCGTAGTAGCAAAATTTCGAACGGGCCACGGGAAAGCTCTAGGGACATCAAATCGATCCGATTCTTTCGTAGGGTCATAAAATATTTGTCGGTCCCTCAACTCTCAGCTGGATCTTAATCAATCATGTCATAACTCACACAGATTAACCGTGTTGACAAGAGAGTTAATGACGGGTTGCTATATTTAGAAAGATATCCGTTTGTTAAAGCCGGAATCAATAACAAACATACGGTTGCAATGAATAATCAAAGATAGAGAGGCACACTCAGGATTCACTCAAAAGATTTCCATTTATATCATATTAAAATCATACAAACGGATAATCGGTCTAGGGTATTCTAGGAATCCTAAGACAGCCGTCACACAATATTCTCTCAATTAATGAGTCGGTCTTATCCGTATTGTGCTCTGTCTCTCTTTTTTTCGTTTTTTCGTTTTAGAAACCCAATCCGATAATACATATTCAAATTACATATTCAAAAATAAACTAAGTGTAAAACAAGTCTTCCGGGTAGGCTTTTCATTAATCTTCAGTCTCCGAGTACGCAGTGTACTCAGCCTTCCTTCAGACTTGGTAAACATAGAAGTGTACTCGGGATCAGTTTTCCGGGTAGACTTTACTTAAAGAATATTTTACCAAGTAAAATACTTACCGAGTAGACTTCAATCTTCTTGAATTTATCAGACTTTGCCCGACAACTCCTTACGAGCAACCCTGTTCTTCTATGATCATGTTCGGCTCTTTGTCATTGAATAACTTATAAGCAAAGTGTACTCGGGAATCACTGTACCTTGCTTGAGCTGAACCTTACTCGATATAACTTAGAAATATTCCCTTAACTCATCAAGTATACTCGGACCATACTTATTGATAAATACCTTGCCCAGTCTTCCAATTACTTGGCTTCTTGGACTTGGTTAACCAAACCTTACTCGGAAGAGTAAAAGACTTGGTTTTGAAGAACAAACTTGCTTGACAAAGTGAACCTTGCTCGGAGATACCAAATCAGTGATCCTTACTCGGGAATGCACTAAATAGCATACCTTGCCCGGATATCCACTTAAGAAGACTATTTGAAGTAAACCTTGCCCGGGAGGCAAAATCTCGTACTCGGCTAAGTAAAAGCTTGCTCGGAACCCAAGGTGTGCTCGGATTCAATACTTAGCAGTTTCTGAGGAGGTTGAGAAGATTCCAATCTTCAATAATCTTCATTTAGGTCAAATCTCCTCATTTGGGTCAAACTCTTGACCCAACAATTTCCCCTAGATTGGAACACCTCAGCTGGCCCAAAACACTCTATGGTTACTTACACTCAGCAAAATACACATCAAATTAAAAGTCAAATTTCATAATCAAATTACATAAACAAAATTACATATTCAAAAGTGTCCGAAGACATTACAAAACAAAGCCTAATCTTGAAATTCTTCATTTCAGCCAGAGATGCTTGTTTAATTTTCTTGCTCAACCAAGAATCTTAACTGAGCTGTTCTTTTCAAAAATTGAGAGAAGCTTCAGTGAATTCTCCCCCCTGATTCAGTACTTTCTCCCCCTGTTTTGGGGCAGCTGAGATCTTCTCAACCTCAGTAATTAGGGTTTGAACTCGTTGCAATGCTTTCTTCAGGTCTTCAGAAAGATGATGTTTGTAGGAATTGTAATTACTTGGAGTTGGATCCACTCTTGATTTTCTGTTATATCAATGAACACACAATTATCAATTAGATCCAAAAAATATTAAAGTATAAATAATATGTCAATTCAAACCGTTGTCTTGAATGATATAGAAATCTGCACAAAAACACAAATGTGAGTTACTCTTGAAATGTGAAGTTTCAAAATTTTAATAGCATATGCAGGTCTTCATTTAATGATAGTTAACTCAAACGTAAGGTACATATCTGTAGCTTTATCAGAAAAGAGTTATGAATAAAGGTTTGCATATTTTGCTTTTCTTCAGCATGTCAGATAAAGTGAGAGATTTTAAAAGTGTTTTGTTTTTTATCTCATAAATTTCTTATCTATTTCAAGAATGGTTTGCTTTGTGATACCAGATTTGCAGTGGAAAGAGAGAGAGGAAATAATGTTGAAAAATTTGCCTTACTCCCTCTTTTATACCTTTTGAAAGTGGGTTTAAAATGCTTTTTGTCATTTTGTGAAATCTTAGCTGTCAAACAGTAACATTATCCACTTGATATATTAAAACTTTTAATTTCATTTAAGTTCATAAGACCTTATTCGAAAGATTAACATATCCAAATTCTACTCGGTATACTTCCACATACAAACCTTACTCGATCAAGTAAATTAATTTAAAGTTAAGACAATAATGAAGAAAGTTTACCCGAAATACTCGATTTCTTGAGAAATTAATCACAAGACATATAATCAAGTATAATCATCAAATAAACATCCTTTCTAAGTATCAATTAAGATCCCCACATAAATTTCTCAATTTCAAATTAAAACTTATCTAGCATAAACCCTCATAAGAATCATAATCAATTTTATCATAATCAATTAACATATTCAGGTAACACATTCATTCAAGTATCCTTGAAAACATAGTGTGCTCGAGCAATATTTCTGGAGAATAGTGTGCCCGAACAACAATCATATGCAAAGTATACCCGAATAACCTTCATATAATACAAAATGTGCTCGGAAAGAAATTCTAGCAGACAGTGTACTCGGAAAGTTAAGTTTTTGAAATTACCAAGTATATTGAAGGAACACAAGTGTGCCCGAAATATAAAGTGTGCCTCGAAAACAAGGTTTGCCCGAAAACACTTGTAATTTCAAAGAAATCATACACATATCACAGAGCATGCTCGGAATGAAATTAAACACATAAACATTTAAGTGTGCTATAGTCTAAAATTTCATAAAGGTTGCCCGAAAATCCTATGTTAGCACTAAGCTTGCTAGGATAAACACATTCAATCATCAGGTATGCCGAACATCAATCTTATTCAAAGTATACCCGAAAAAAATGACAGACTTAAACAGTAACATCTAAGCGTGCCCGGAAAGATTAACAAACCTTTCCTAACAACGTATTCACACAAATTACAAAGCTTACTCGGTGTACTAACTTAAGTTCACAAAGTTTGCTTGGAATCACAATCAGCAAATAACATGCATAGCTTGCCCGAAACAAGAATTACTTGTTAAAAGCTAATTATAACAACACATAATCATCTCAAGACTTCAAGCCTGCTCGGGAGATGAGTACAACAGTGTACTCTACCCGGTAAGTGTAAACACTTCAAAGCATGCCCGAAAATCATAAAGTTAGTCAAAAATGACTAAGCTTACTCGGAAAGTTTGAAAATTATCAAACCTTACCCGAAACAACATATTCACACATAAACAAGTCAAAAATGACTAAGCTTACTCGGAAAGGTTGAAAATTATCAAACCTTACCCGAAACAACATATTCACACATAAACAAGTCAAAAATGACTAAGCTTACTCGGAAAGGTTGAAAATTATCAAACCTTACCCGAAACAACATATTCACACATAAACAAGTCAAAAATGACTAAGCTTACTCAGAAAGGTTGAAAATTATCAAACCTTACCCGAAACAACATATTCACACATAAACAAGTCAAAAATGACTAAGCTTACTCGGAAAGGTTGAAAATTATCAAACCTTACCCAAAACAGCATATTCACACATAAACAAGTCAAAAAATGACTAAGCTTACTCGGAAAGGTTGAAAATTATCAGACCTTACCCGAAATAACGTATTCACACATAAACAACTGTTTGTACTCGGAAAGGTTGAAAACTATCAAACCTTACCCGAAATAACGTATTCAAACAGTTTGTGCCCGGAAATGTTATAATGCATCAAACCTTACCCGAACTTACATATTCAACCTATTTTAGGCAAAATGCAACACTTTTTGACTTAAACCACTTTGTCAAAATATATTTTTCTTTTCAGATTATAGTTTAAGAGCAAATGGTGCATTTAGAGATCAAATTTCAGTTGTATTTCTTTTCAAAACAATTTCTTCCTTTTACTGAAAAGATCTCAAGAATGGGATCATATTGACTAAGTAGCTATCTCAATACTTCACTCTCAGCATTATTATGACAACATAGATAGGTTAACAGCAGGTATAAACTTAGCATGAATTTCATCTATTTGGTGATATGATTTAGGTTCATTTAAAGCATAATGCATTAATGGTCAACACTGTGCTATGATGCCTCATATCTCTTCTCAAAGCTTATTTGGCTTTCCCCAGATCACCCCAATTTAACTCCAACCTCCTGTATTTGGTCAAAAATATTTTTGTATGACAGAACTTATTGTATTTTTGTATTTTTTAGATTCAAACATATCTAGAGGTTGAAAATTGGACTTACAGTTAGAAACATGCCTTTCATTCTAGATGAGACAGTTTTTGCCAACATCTTTGTAGTTCTAGTTGTAACCCTCTTGTTTGATAAAATATTTAAAACACTTATCAACTTTTGGTTGATTTATTCATTCTTCCCCTTGTTTTTGATATTTTCTCAAATTTTCTTAAAGCATGTTCCTTCCCATATTTAAAGATGTTTCATTTTTGGTTGACCAAATAACAACAGGCTCGTGTATGACTGGGTAATCACTTTTCTGCCTATCATTCGGAGAGATTTATCTTGAGACATGCAAAACAACTATGCATCTCCACATAAAGATTAGCATATTCATTATTTTATATCACCTTAGATTTTAAATCATCATGGGAAAGCAACCATACATGTTAATGACTATACTAAGGTCTTTTTAGCCTAATAATTCCATATGATCAGCTAAGTAGTCAATGTACTATCATTTCCCAAAAATACAGTTTAATATTCATTCACCCCAATATCTCTTCATTGTCAGGTTAATGGCTATCCTGTTTGACCAAAAGTGGTCAACAGGACCAAACATACATGTGAATATATGTCATTTCAAAGTCAGAGCTATTGACTAGTTTTAAGTGAAGGAATAAGAAACAAGTCATAATTGCCCCAAATGCATTCAGTTTTCAGGTCAATGGCTATCCTTTGAATCTATAGAGATTTAAGGACCAAACATACACAAGTGCATGTCTTTCTAACTGGGCAAATGACATAGTTTTCATCAAAAACAACTACTTGAGACTTTTCTTAAAAAAATCCTTCTTTTAAGCTTCTTGAAAGCTTGAACTGAATAATCTTATCATATCTCAACACCATTTAATCAACTTGCTCATGTTTTGACCAAATAAAGTATTTATGCAAAATTCATTATAAAATTCATTGAATCACTTAATTTTGACATAAAACACATTTTGACATAAACAATTGCATCACATAATCAAATCTTAATCATTCTTAACATCATCAAGAAAAACATACTGTACTAACATTCAAAGTCTATCATATCTTAACAACATCAGAAGATCAGATAAATAACATACTCAAGTAACCATAAACATGTGATTACTCATGACATCAGATAAGCATTCAATCTCACCCAAACAGATCAAACTACTTATCATAACATCAGATCAGTTAACATGATAGTCAAGAATTATCATCAATTTCAAACAAATTGCACAGATATTTACTTAAGCACCTATCAGTTAACTTCAAAACAGTGACATATTCAAAACATATTCACTCAACATTCAGTTGAAACATATTCAATATGTGTAATCTCTAATGAAATAAACAGTTATCTCAGAGAGACACACATACATGCAGTTAAGGCACACACATTTAACATACTCAGTAACATACTCAGTAACATATTCAGTAACATATTCAGTAACATACTCAGTAACATACTCAGCAACATACTCAAGTAACATACTCAAGTAACATACTCAGCAACATATTCAGTAACATACTCAATAACATACTCAAGGAACATACTCAAGTAACATACTCAGCAACATATTCAGTAACATATTCAGTAACATACTCAGTAACATACTCAGCAACATACTCAAGTAACATACTCAAGTAACATACTCAGCAACATATTCAGTAACATACTCAGCAACATACTCAAGTAACATACTCAAGTAACATACTCAGCAACATATTCAGTAACATATTCAGTAACATACTCAGTAACATACTCAGCAACATACTCAAGTAACATACTCAAGTAACATAATCAGCAACATATTCAGTAACATACTCAGTAACATATTCAGTAAGTGTGACCTCTTCTAAATTTTTCAGGTAGCACATAGAGGTACACAACCAAGCACACATCCTTAATCAAATTTCATCAGAGGTGATCATCCCCAGGACTTTCAAAAGAAAGTTGAACCTGGTTCTGTCAAGTGGTTTGGTGAATAGGTCAGCCAAGTTATCACTTGTATCAACCCTTTGCATTTCAATCAAACCTTTTTCACTGCAATCTCTGATGAAGTGATGTCTTATTTCAATGTGCTTAGTCTTAGAATGTTGCACAGGATTTTTAACAGTAAAATATGCAGCAGTATTATCAATCAGAATAGGGGTGTTTAGAAAATTCAAACCATAATCCAGCATCTGATTTTGAATCCAGAGAACTTGTGCACAGCAGGCAGATGCAGCAACATATTCAGCTTCTGCAGTGGAGATTGATACTGTAGTCTGTTTCTTGCATTGCCATGACACTAGCCTTTCACCCAAAAACTGGCATCCCCCTGATGTTGACTTTCTGCTCATGTTACACCCATCATAATCACTGTCTGTATAAGCAAGCAGATCAAAGGCTTGATTCTTAGGATACCAAATTCCTAAGTCTGGTCTTCCCTTCAAATATCTGAATATTTTTTTCACAGCATTCATGTGGAAGACTTTTGGATTTGACTGGAACCTTGCACATACACACACAGCAAACATGATATCTGGTCTTGTGCAGTCAGATACATCAGAGATCCAATCTTAGCTCTATATTCATGTTCATCTACTGACTCCCCCTTTTCATCAGCAATCATCTTTTCTTTGGTGTCCATTGGAGTTGAAGCAGTCTTGTAATCATGACAGTTGAACTTGTTCAAAATGTCCTGCACATATTTATTTTGGTGAATGAAGATCCCTTCAGCCTTTTGTAAAACTTGCAGTCCCAGAAAGAAGTTCATTTCACCCATGGAACTCATGCTATACATGGATTTCATCACCCCTTCAAACTCCAAACACATAATTTCATTTGTAGATCCAAAGATGATATCATCAACATAGACTTGTAAAAGCAACAAATCTGACCCCTTTCTTTTGTAGAAGAGTGTCTTGTCAATGGCTCCCCTTGTGAAACCATTTTCAAGTAGATGAGTTGATAGCTCATCATACCATGCTCTAGGAGCCTGATGCAGTCCATAAAGGGCTTTGTTTAACTTATACACCCTGTTTGGATACATGGGATCCTCAAAACCTGGTGGCTGAGCTACATACACCTCCTCATCAATCTTTCCATTTAGGAATGCAGATTTAACATAAAGCTGGAATACTCTAATGTTCTTTGAGGCAGCATATGCAAGGAAAATTCTTATGGCTTCCAGTCTTGCAACTGGTGCAAATACTTCCTCAAAGTCTATCCCTTCTTCTTGAAGACATCCCAGTGCTACAAGTCTAGCTTTGTTTTTAATCACTAAACCCCTTTCATCCCTTTTGTTTCTGAAAACCCACTTGGTTCCAATTGCATATCTGTCATATGGCTTGTCTACAAGATCCCACACATGTAGATCTCTAAACTGTGCCAATTCCTCTTGCATTGCCTCTACCCAACTATTGTCTTTTAAAGCTTGAGCAATGTTCTTTGGTTCTATTTGAGATAGAAAGCAAGAGTACAGACAGATGTTTGCTATCTCAGAATGACTCCTTGTAACTCTTTCATGCAAGTCACCAATGATATTTTCAGCAGGATGATTCTTTTCAACAGTAGGAGTTTGTATTATCATATTTGTAGACAAATTTGTGTCAAGATTTGTTTTATTGAGTTCAGGTTCTTCAATGATCAAATCAGCTTCTGTATCATGAAACTGTGGTGCTTCCTCATTGTTTTATCCTGAAGTAGATGCACCATTGTTTCCCAGATTCAAATTTTGGAATAAGTCTTGAAATCTTTCTGTGGTGACAGCTTCTTCATTTGATTGGTTGCTTGTGTCACTCTCATTCTGAACTTGATCATTCTGTACATTTGGACTGTCTTGATTGTTCATAGTCTGATCATGTTCAATGACCTTGCTTGAGGAGCTGTTCACAAAAGTGTATTCCTTTTCTTTTCTAGCAACCTTTTTCCACAATTCTTCTAAGTCCAATTCTTTCTTCTTATTCTCTGCAAGTACACTGGTCTTGTAGAATGAATCATCAAAGTCTTCTGAATAAATCTTGAATGACTTTATTAACTTCTCATGATCAAACAGCCATTTTGCACCACTGACTGTGTTGAACTGATTCTCATTAAAAATGATGTCAGAAGACTCTATCACACTCATGTGATCTTTCACATATACTCTGTATGCCTTTGAGTGAGTAGAATATCCAACAAAGAAATAATCTAGTGACTTAGTTTGAAACTTGTTCAAATAATCTCTAGTGTTCAAAAGAAAACATTTGCAACCAAAGGGCTTGAAAAACTTGATGTAAGGCTTTCTATTATTGAAAATTTCATATGGAGTCTTGTTATGCCTTTTGTTTACAAGCACCCTGTTTTGAACATAACATGCTGTATTGATTGCTTCAGCCCAAAAAGTGACAGGAAAATTTGCATCTGCCAACATGGTTCTGGCAGCTTCTATCAAAGTTCTGTTTCTTCTTTCTGCCACTCCATTTTGTTCAGGAGTTCTAGGAGCTGAAAATTGTTGAGATATCCCTTTCTGTATGCAAAATTCTTCCATAACTCCGTTCTTGAACTCTGTACCATTGTCACTTCTCATCATCTTTACTTTCTTATTCAGCTTGTTCTCAATCATTGTAACACAACCTTTAATCAACTCAGCAGTCTCATCTTTGGTACTTAGGAAATAAACCCAAGTATATCTTGAATAGTCATCAATGATCACCAGACAGTATCTCTTCTTTCCAATACTTGGCACACTCACGGGACCAAAGAGATCCATGTGAAGTAACATAAGTGGTTGATCAATTGAATTGATGAGCTTTGTCTTATGAGTAGACTTGTGTTGTTTTCCCTTTTGACATGAGTCACAATGATCATCTAACTTGAATTCTCTTGTAGGTAAACCAATCACATGTTCACCTTTGACCAGTCTGTTCATGTTCTTCAAGTTTACATGACACAGTTTCCTATGCCACAATTTAGATTCATTTTCAGTGGCTTTGGAAACAAAACATGCACATCCTCTTGAAATGGCTTCTTTCATATTTAACTCATACAGGTTTCCATTTCTTGGTGCCATCATCATAATCATTTCAGGTGGAATTACAAACTCAGGTTTTAAAATGAAACAGTGTGAATCATCAAAACTGACTTTGTAACCTTTATCACACGTTTGTGATATGCTCAGCAGATTGTATTGAAGTCCCTCAACATGAAACACATTATCAAATGACACTTTTCCATTTTTCAAGATTCCTTTACCCACAATCTTTCCACCATTTTCATCACTCCCAAAAGCAACAGGTCCTTCATACTTCTCTTCATAGTTCACAAGTGACCTCTTGTCACAAGTCATGTGCCTAGAACAACCACTATCCATATACCATATATCATTCAAAGGAGTGGCCTGTTCCTGCACATAGATAAATTTGATTAGTTAAGTGATGAAGTGCAAGCTTCATCAACTTGCAACTCATCAGTGTCATTTTCAATGGCAGCTTGGGAAGTGAGTGTTGTAGGTTCAGGATCTTCATGAGTGATTTCAAGATTATCAGAATTGTCAGTTTCATATCCACACTCTCTTGGTGTTTTAACAAGTGAAACTGAACTTTGGAGCTCAACTGAGTCAGTGACATACTCTTTCAAGACATAGTCCTTTGTTTCTGAGTAGTCTCTGACATCAGCCACAGCTTCAATTTTAGTTTCTGCTTTAGGTTTCCAAGTGAAACCTTGTGGTTCATATCCATGTTTCATCAAGAACTGCTCATCACCAGTAAGTTCAGTTGGTTTCATTCTCTGATAAGTATCTTTTCTTCTTGTCTTCTCACTGTTTGATGATCCTTGAGAGCTATCAGATTTGACTGATTGAGTATCTTGCTTGATTCTCACAGACTGGTAGTTCTTTTTAGTCAATTTCTCATGCCTTTTAGGAGATTTGCTTCTTCTTTCTAGTTCAGTCACTTTCTTTTCAATCCTTGTCTCCTTTTCAGATTTCTTCTTCTCTTTGTTCATGGTTTCATTACCACACACATTTCCTTTTCCCAGATATTCATCATACTTCTGTTTGTACATGACAAAGTCTTGCCCATACTTTGTTCCATCTGGTACATGAAATGGTTTGAATTTGGATCTTTCATTACATGAATCTGTGTGGTGACTATATTCATCACACCTTTTGCACCAAACCTTGCCCTTGAAGGCCTTATGTTCTTTTGGTTTCTTGTATCTTTCACTTGGCTTAGGTGTATTGACTCCTAGAGTCTTCTGATTCTTTAAACCATCAAAATCAATTAAAAAAGGAACAAATTCCTCAATCTTGATGTCTTGTCTTTCAACTTTGCTTTTGACAAAGACAATTTTCTTCATAATCATAGGTTCTTCATCACTGCTTTCTCTAACCCTTGACTGTCTTTTCTTATATTCTTCCATAGTTTCCAATTCTCCAACATCCAACACCTCATGACTAGAAAAGATTGGATAAACTGGGATAAAATTTTCTGGTTCAACTTTTTCAGTCACCATTTTCTTTTTGTTGTTCTTCTTTATTCTAGCCAATACAGCTTTGCTTGGTGGTCTGACAGCATTGTAATTTATCTTCCTCCTTTCATAGATATCAAAAGAAACATGTTCTCTTTTCATTTTATCATTTTGATTCTTCAATCTTGGTGGGACTGGTGGATACATTGGAAGTTTATCAACAGATTCAGGTTTCTTATATTTTCTTCCTCTTTCAACAGCTTTGATTTCCTTTTCGGTAATTTGATCACTCAAATCATCTTGATCCAACTTATCTGAATCAAAGTCATCCTCAGAGACTTGAACTCCAATTGACTTGTCCTCTTTTACTTCTTTCTTAATCACAAACTCACCTTCTTCATTCACTTCTACCTTTTTGTAAAAATCAACAATTTCTTCTCTGTCTTGAAAGACATCTTTGAATTGTTGCAAGTATGCATCTCTTTTCTCTTTGTCAACTTTAGGCATAAAATTGTTGTTGAATGGTGGTGGAACTGTTTTGTATTTGTCTTGTTCTTTCACCTGATTCAGTATACCACATATGTTGCCAGTTTAGACTAAATTCTTCAGAAATTCAGTTTCAACCTTTAGTCTTGTGTTTTGCACCTTTTCTTCAACTAACATCTTCTTTAATCCATCAATCTCAGTGATGTATCTGGTTTGAGTTCTGTAAATGATCATGCAATCATCTTCAAGGCTTTTAATCTTTTCATCACTGATCATCTCACTTGCCTCATACTCATTTATGATACTTTGTTTTCTGAAACACTCACTTTCCAGCTTGCCTACTTTTGTTTTTAATTCAATGATAAGTTCATTTAAATCAACTGTAGGAGCAGAGTGTACCTGAGAAGATGATCCCTTTTCTTTCTCAATTATGGCCATGAATGCCACATTTGCTTTCCTGATATCATCTGCAATGTCCTCTTCATGATTGCTCCAATCAAAATTTCCTTCATGTTGTGTAGTCACTGCTACATTTCCTTGATTTCTGATCTGATTTTGATTTGCTGGAACAGTGTTTTTTGGAACACTTTGAACAGCTTGAAGGTTTTGATTGTTATTCATTTGAAAACCTTGATTCTGTTGCATACTTTGTTGTTGATTATTCATTTGAGGCTGAAAGTTGTTGAAGTTTGGGTTGTAATTGTTGTTGTTAAAGTTGTTCATTTGATTGTTGTTGTTGTTGAAGTTGTTCATTTGATTGCTGTTGTTGTTGAATCTTGGCTGATTTTGTTGGTAATTCTGCTGACCTCTTGGTTGATTTTGTTGAAATTGATGCTGATCTCCTGGTTGTTGATTATGGAATTGATTCATTTGAAAGTTTCTTGGTTGATTGCATTCTCTTGCAAAATGACCAGGTTGCTGATAATTGTAGTATATTGCTTTTGATTTGTCAAAACCAATCCTGTCATTAGGACCATAAACCAGAGACCTACCAGTTCTGTTATATAGCCTTCTACTTCTCAAACCCAACATGGCAGCTTGCCACTTCAAATCCATGTCTTCCAAATCATCTGCATCAATTTGTTCCAAGTCATCTTGTACCACACTTGTGTGAATTAGGTTCTTTGCAACAAATGCATTATATGACTCAGTAAACATAGACAACAAGGCTTGTGTTTCATTGATTTGACTATGTCCTGTTCCAGTGTTAGGAACATTTCCATTTGACATAGAGGCAGAATCAGAATCATCAATCAGTTGCACATTGAACCTCTGCTGACTTCCTTGATTACTTGTGCTACCCCCAATGAAAGATTTTGGAGTGACAACATTAGGTTCAGCTGGTTCTTCAATAATAGGAATTTGTTGTTGGTTCTTGGTGGACAGATTTCCCATTGGTGCAATCAATGCATTTGAAACATTGAAACATGGTCTATCTTCCTTGATCATCTCATTCTCAATCATTTCAAGTTCAGCAGCCTGAAGAAAGCATACTACATCATCCAATTTCAATTCATTGTAATTTTGTTTCTAAATGATGAATTTGCAAGCAGTATACCATTCTTTTGGCATTGAGTTGAGTAACTTTGTATTCAAATCAAAGTCAGTCATTACATAATCAGTTGTTCTCAACTCATTCACAATACTTAGAAATCGTTCTAGTATTGATTTCAACCTTTCTCCATCTCTATACTTGAACCTTTCCAACTGTTGCTTCAATCTTTGCTTCTTTATGTTCTTTAGTTCAGTATTCCCTTCATACATTTCAATAATGGCATCATACATTTGCTTGGCTGTTGTGTGATGAGCCATCTTGGTCAGAATCTCCCAAGACAAACCTAGCTTAATCATAGCTAAGGCTTTGTCATCCACCTTTCTCATTTTTTCCCTTACAGCAGCAGTTGCAGTGGCATTTGCACCTTCTTCAACAGCAGTTTGTGGACCATTCTTGATGGAGTTCCACATGTCAATATCATTGTAGCATACGGCTGCTTCAAAAAGTACCTTCCATTTGATAAAGTTTTCCTGTCCATACAACCTAGGTATCTTGTTAGTAGACACATCTTGTTCCTCATATCCAGACATTTTGAGAAATCAAAAATCAGTTTCTTTAAAAAAAGTTTCAAAATAATCAGATCTGAAAACAGAATGCTCAGATCTGATGTGTCTGATGTGATTAGAACAAGATTTAGATATAAAGATTAAAACTTTAATTGAAATAAGGAAGAGAAAACACCAGTAGATTGTAGATCTGGAAGAAAAATGAAAAACAGAGCTGCTGACGTCACAAATCAATCGAACAGTGGTCTGCTTACGTCATTCTTCTTCAAATCTTCAATCAGCAACAATCTTTCTAAAAATAGCAATAACAAGCTCTGATACCACTTGTCGGTCCCTCAACACTCAGCTGGATCTTAATCAATCATGTCATAACTCACACAGATTAACCGTGTTGACAAGAGAGTTAATGACGGGTTGCTATATTTAGAAAGATATCCGTTTGTTAAAGCCGGAATCAATAACAAACATACGGTTGCAATGAATAATCAAAGATAGAGAGGCACACTCAGGATTCACTCAAAAGATTTCCATTTATATCATATTAAAATCATACAAACGGATAATCGGTCTAGGGTATTCTAGGAATCCTAAGACAGCCGTCACAAAATATTCTCTCAATTAATGAGTCGGTCTTATCCGTATTGTGCTCTGTCTCTCTTTTTTTCATTTTTTCGTTTTAGAAACCCTATCCGATAATACATATTCAAATTACATATTCAAAAATAAACTAAGTGTAAAACAAGTCTTCCGGGTAGGCTTTTCATTAATCTTCAGTCTCCGAGTACGCAGTGTACTCGGCCTTCCTTCAGACTTGGTAAACATAGAAGTGTACTCGGGATCAGTTTCCGGGTAGACTTTACTTAAAGAATATTTTACCAAGTAAAATACTCACCGAGTAGACTTCAATCTTCTTGCATTTATCAGACTTTGCCCGACAACTCCTTACGAGCAACCCTGTTCTTCTATGATCCTGTTCGGCTCTTTGTCATTGAATAACTTATTAGCAAAGTGTACTCGGGAATCACTGTACCTTGCTTGAGCTGAACCTTACTCGATATAACTTAGAAATATTCCCTTAACTCATCAAGTATACTCGGACCATACTTATGGATAAATACCTTGCCCGGTCTTCCAATTACTTGGCTTCTTGGACTTGGTTAACCAAACCTTACTCGGAAGAGTAAAAGACTTTGTTTTGAAGAACAAACCTGCTTGACAAAGTGAACCTTGCTCGGAGATACCAAATCAGTGATCCTTACTCGGGAATGCACTAAATAGCATACCTTGCCCGGATATCCACTTAAGAAGACTATTTGAAGTAAACCTTGCCCGGGAGGCAAAATCTCGTACTCGGCTAAGTAAAAGCTTGTTCGGAACCCAAGGTGTGCTCGGATTCAATACTTAGCAGTTTCTGAGGAGGTTGAGAAGATTCCAATCTTTCATAATCTTCATTTAGGTCAAATCTCCTCATTTGGGTCAAACTCTTGACCCAACAATATTCGATGCAAGTCTCCAGGACCGAAAATATGGTCATTTTCGGTGAATAGCCCCATACTCAGTTTTTTCGAGCTGACGGTGAACGTACCCCTTTGGCCGTAATAGCAAAGTTTCGAACGGGCCACGGGAAAGCTTTAGGGAAATCAAATCGATCCAATTCTTTCGTAGAGTCATAAAATACTCAATTCATGTCTCCAGGACCTAAAATATGGTCATTTTCGGTAAATAACCCCATTCTCAGTTTTTTCAGGCTGACGGTGAACATACCTATTTGGGCGTAGTAGCAATCTTTCGAACGGGCCACCGGAAAGCTCTAGGGAAATCAAATCGATCCGATTATTTCGTAATGTCATAAAATATACGATGCAGGTCTTGAGGACCGAAATATGGTCATTTTCGGTGAATATCCCCATACTCAGTTTTTTCGGGCTGACGGTGAACATACCCCTTTGCCCGTAGTAGCAATATTTTGAACGGGCCACGGGAAAGCTCTGGGACATCAAATCGATCCGATTCTTTCATAGGGTTATAAAATATACGATGCAGGTCTTGAGGACCAAAATATGGTCATTTTCGGTGAATATCCCCATACTCAGTTTTTTCGGGCTGACGGTGAACATACCCCTTTGCCCGTAGTAGCAATATTTCTAACGGGCCACGGGAAAGCTCTAGGGACATCAAATCGATCCGATTCTTTCGTAAGGTCATAAAATATTCGATGCAGGTCTTGAGGACCGAAATATGGTCATTTTCGGTGAATAGCCCCATACTCAATTTTTTCGGGCTGACGGTGAACATACCACTTTGCCCGTAGTAGCAATAATTCGAACGAGCCACGGGAAAGCTCCAGGGACATCAAATCAATCTGATTCTTTCGTAGGGTCATAAAATATTCGATACAGCTCTCCAGGACCGAAAATATGGTCATTTTCGGTGAATAGCCCCATACTTAGTTTTTTCGGGCTGACGGTGAACATACCCCTTTGGCCGTAGTAGCAAAATTTTGAACGGGCCACGGGAAAGCTCCAGGGACATCAAATCAATCCGATTCTTTCGTAGGGTATTCGATGCAGCTCTCCAGGACCGAAAATATGGTCATTTTCGGTGAATAGCCCCATACCCGGTTTTTTCTGACTGACGGTGATCTTACCCCTTTGGCCGTAGTAGCAAAATTTTGAACGGGCCACGGAAAGCTCAAGGGACAAAAAATCGAACCGATTCTTCCGTAGGGTAATAAAATATACGATGCAGGCCTCCAGGACCAAAAATTTGGTCATTTTCGGTGAATAGCCCCCATACTCAGTTTTTTCGGGCTGACGGTGAACATACCCCTTTGCCCGTAGTAGCAATATTTCGAACGGGCCACGGGAAAGCTCTAGGGACATCAAATCGATCTGATTCTTTCGTAGGGTCATAAAATATTCGGTGCAGTTCTCCAGGATCGAAAATATGGTCATTTTCGGTTAATTGCCCCATTCTCAGTTTTTTCAGGCTGACGGTGAACATACCCCTTTGGCCGTAGTAGCAAAATTTTGAACGGGCCATGGGAAAGCTCTAGGGACATCAATTCGATCCGATTCTTTCGTAGGGTCATAAAATATTCGATGCAGGTCTCCAGGACCGAAATATGATCATTTTCGGTGAATAGCGCCATACTCATTTTCTTCGGGCTGACGGTGAACATACCCTTTTGGCCGTAGTAGCAAAATTTCGAACGGGCCACGGAAAGCTCTAGGGACATCAAATCGATCTGATTCTTTCGTAGGGTCATAAAATATTCGATGCAGCTCTCCAGGACCGAAAATATGGTCATTTTCAGTGAATAGCCCCATACTTAGTTTTTTCGGGCTGACGGTGAACATACCCCTTTGGCCATAGTAGCAAAATTTTGAACGGGCCACGGGAAAGCTCCAGGGACATCAAATCAATCTGATTCTTTCGTAGGGTCATAAAATATTCGATGCAGCTCTCCAGGACCGAAAATATGGTCATTTTCGGTGAATAGCCCCATACTTAGTTTTTTCGGGCTGACGGTGAACTTACCCCTTTGGCCGTAGTAGCAAAATTTTGAACGAGCCACGGGAAAGCTCTAGGGACATAAAATCGATCCGATTCTTTCGTAGGGTCATTTAAATATTCGATGCAGGTCTCCAGGACCGAAAATATGGTCATTTTTGGTGAATAGCCCCATACTCAATTTTTTCGGGCTGATGGTGAACATACCCCTTTGGCGTAGTAGCAAAATTTCGAACGGGCCACGCAGTGGCGACCCAACCTTTTTGGTGGCCTAAAGCGAGTAAAAAACCCGGGGCTTTTCTAAAAAATATGGGTTTGTACATTTTGAAATTTTATTTATTCTGCTTCACATTTAATTAAACAAATAGGTCAAATTCAAAACCGAAACAATTTCATTTCTCATACTATATTTTATTAAATGAGCAAGAAAGCTACTATATGTTTTTTTTTCCTTAAAAATGCAACCAATATATAAATACTCTTTAAAACTCTACCTTATTGGAATTGTTTGAATGTTATAATTGAATAATAATAACTTAAGAACACAAAAAAGTGTAAATATAATAAAACACGTCATGAGTTTAACTTGATCGGATAATATTGAAAAATATCTTGCGAACAACAACATACGCATTGGTCGTTTTCAACATGTGAGTTGACGATTATAATGAACATATGTTATCTTAGTTTTTAGAACAAAAAAGAATAGTTAAAATAAGATAATGGTCTAATTTTATCATATAAACTCGATACAAGTTTTTATTACAAATTAAGAAGTGTATATGCTCAGGTTATTTATTAGTTTTTGTTTTTATGACAGCACATGCTATGATTTCGAATTAGCCTTCAATTTAAGAAAAAAGAAAGGTTTTTATTAGAATACTAAAATAACGAAGTTATTGAACTAATATCTATTTTGAGAAAATTAAATATGCACTTCAAATATTAGAAGAAGATAGATAGATATTTATTTGTAATTTTGGGCTTCTAAGTCATTTCTCTTTATAAGGTTGGATAAAATAAAAATTTAAAGAAAGAGGAGGAGAAGGGAATTGAACCCGTAGTGGAGACATACCACCGCACCACAGTAGCATTAATTGTGTAGAGTGAAATCGAAATTTATATATATACTGTATATATAACTATTTTTTAAAATGGGGGCCTAAAAAATTTGTTAGCTTTAGTTTATAATTCATTTGGGCCGGCCCTGGGGCCGCGGGCCGAATTGTTTTTGTAAGATGTGTTGATTATTCCTTTTGTGTCTAGGATTGTGTTGATACCTATATGGGCATATAGTCTAAATCTAAAACCATAAACCATACCATATACATATACATGTAGTCGGTCAGTTTTGATTCTGATTGCCTATTTTGTCGATTCAAACCAAGTTTTGCATACATTTGATTATAACTTTAAAACTATCAACTATTTCTAGGATTTTAAGATTTGTGTGTGTTTTAACATGTTGACGTTGTTCCTAATATGTGGTGATACATTACAATGGCATATGCTGCCTGGTTCTTAAATAAAATAATAATAATAATAATCCTAAGCATCATATTTAAATTTTGTAGTATAGATTCGAGCTCGAAAAGTCTATAACCGAACCAGACAACCTTACAGAGTTACATGAATCGCCTATAAGCCTATAATATGTAGCAAACTAGCAACCCTAAGCATCATTAGATTTACATATGGCAAAGGACACTAAACCCTATGTTAAATGTTAAATTACACTTTTAATCCAAACCCTTTTTGTAGTCATGAAGATATATAGTTCATTAAACAGTAAACTAAATTGGATAGTAATGTGTCACAACATGTTTGAAATAATATATTGACATGTTAGCCTCTATAGATTGCACATTTGCATGAGTCACTATCCATCAATCAAACGTTCAATAATTGGATAGCAATTGAAAATATGAAGTGATCATTGCATTAATATAATACTAACATGTTTATATCAAACAGAAAGTGATAATTAATTTATTGGTCACGTAGGCTTGTATCATGACATGAACTATGTCGTTACACGTGTTCTTGGCATCTATATAGCAATAGGGTTTGGAATGTCACGTTTTCTTAATTAACAATGTTATATATTTTTTTATCCGATCTTGTTAATATGTGGACAATGATGGATGATAATATATAATTTGTGTAAGATTATTGTTTAACTTTTGACAATTATAGCCGACAACTAAAACGTTACATAGGGCCGCCTTTTATATAACGAAGGTATTTGGTTTATTTTATGTACGAATGTATAATATGATCAAACCACATAGACCATTTGTGCGATTCTTTTTCCGACAACTTATGTTAAGTTTATGATGGTTAAGTTGTACATAAGTTGTTTTTGTCCAAGACTATTTACATTACACAAAGTTCCAAGATACCATTATTTTCTTTTGTTTGAAACAATTTGCAATTTGTAATTTTTTGTTGTTTAAGTCTAGATTACTAACTCTGTCAGATATTTTTGTTAACTCAAATAGTACTTTAGTCGATATAAGTAGGGTATAATCTATTAATGCATGGGGTACAAAATATTATTGTATATATTAAGCAAAATAATTATATAAACTTAAATAAAAACAATAACAACAATAATAATAATAATAATAATAATAATAATAAAACTTCACTGGTTCACCCCACTTTGTCAAATTGAGGCGTCTGATTTATAGTGTCTAAGTGGAAAGAACAGGCAACATACACGGCCTAAAACCGTATATTGTAATCTAACACATCTCACAAGCCTATAAACACACTTTGGCTTTGTAAATCAGGCGGCTCATTCGACTAAAACCATAGAAATAGTAACCTAAACTAAAAAGAAAATTACATATGCCATTTAATTTTGTAAATATGTAAACATCTTATAACTAACGAAATGACACAAAGTCACAAACTATACAAACCAAAAATCAGTACTAACCAAAACTTTTTATGAAAATAGACGCCACTAATTTAGTTGGCGAGGATCTTGATGTTATAACGTTGTTTCTAATGATATCGTAGGAAGGTAAGACGTTTCACTTGTTCTCTTTTGGAGATTGTAGGCGATCATAAAGTTTCATGAACTATCATTATATATCATTAACATTCTTATGAACAACAATCATCGTTTACATCATGAAAATTTAGAGTAAAATTAAAGAACTTATGACAAGTTCCATAAGAAATTTAATATGATAAAATGTTGGCTATTTTATATAATTGTTCAAGTAAATAAATTATTTCTTGAGAATACGTGTTTAAAAAAAACTAGTAAGTGTGATTAATGGGATTGAGAGAGTAAAACAGTGAAAATGTAAGGAAAGATAAATAGAATCTCAAACATTAATATAAAAAATATAGTTTAAGTGAAATCCTACAACAGAATTTCAATTATTTTTATAACAAATGATTTCACTAAATTATAAAAGGATATCCAATCAACTTCATAACTTACATGTTCTAACTTCTAATCCTCATAATTTCATTCAAAATACTTAGAATATAGCAAAAAAAGATAATAAAAAGAACTCATCAACCAACATGAACTATAGTAACAATAAGTTTGATTAACTTGATTCCACTGTTTCCATCAAGCTCAATAATTCCAAATACAATCAGGGTCCACTGATCCAGCTAAACCTATAGTGTAATCTTGATCATTCAGTAATTCAATTTTTTGGTTTTGTGGATTGTTTAAGCGGTTGTTATCGATCAAGAATCTTAGAACCGAGGGGTCTTGGTGTTGCAAGTATTCGTTATTTTGAACCGTTTGGGCGTTTGGATACCACAAAGGAATATTACTCATTGATTTTTTGAAATATTGATTGAAGTCTTCATTTGTATGTTTATGTTCTTGGATAGCATCAAAGAATGTTTCCATTTGGGTGTTTGATATGTCCATTAATGGAGGCATATTCGAAGAATCAATCACAACGTCGTTTTCATACCCAACATTATTCATAGGTGAAACTGAAACACCAGAAATATTATTCTTCTTCTCCCCGTAATTCTTTTCAAAAACCTTACTTATCACCCACTCACCCTGCGAATTCATATCAAGAATTAGCCAAATAGAGTAAAACGGACTATCAATCACTAAAACCGAGCAAAACAAATGTAAAAACATAACAAGAATCATCGGAAAAAGAGTAAAATCTGAGTATGGTTCAGTTCAACATGTTTTAATGAAAGTTTTGAGCCGAACCGCTAATTATAGTTTTGAAAACTAACAAACTAAACGGGTCAGGTTGGTTGGGTTGGCCGAACCAGTCGGTTTTCACTGTTTAACGATTTTCGGTAAAAGATTTTTTTTTCTAATAACACAAACATTTATTAAATTATAAATAATATAAGGAATATTTATGAATATAACATATATTCATAACTTTAAGATCTTAAATCTAAAAATGTTAAATGTTACTATTTGGTTTTCACGGCCGGATTCAAATTCCAAAACGTAAACCATTAAAACCGAAACGTGAAATGGACCATGTATATTTCAAACCGGCCGACTTTCTTTCGTCTAGGCTCTTTGATGAACACCCCTTGTCAAATCCGAGCAAAATCATAGTAAAAATAGAGCAAGAATTATCAAAATCGAGCGAATCATCAAAAACTAATCAAAATAAGTGAAAGAACAGAGCAAAATGGCACCTTTGTTGATTTAGAAACATCTTTGATAGCCAACTCCCCATCTAATCTAAATTCATGCATGACCCAACATGTCTTTTCGCCTTTCGGAGCTCTCCCTTTATAGAACACGAGCGTTTTCTTCATCCCAACAAGCGTTTTCTCTTTATAAATCTCTTTATCCTTCCCGGTAGCTTTCCAATATCCCATTTCTGTAGCTCGGTTCGTCCTCACACCAGTCGGGTATTTCCTATCTCTAACACAAAAGAAATACCATTCTTTCTCCCCAATTTTAGCCCTCACTTCAATTTCAATAATAAATTCAAAATAAGCAATTAACCAACAAACCTTTTATTTTATTTATTTTTTTTTATAAAAACGTAGCATGATGCATGATCATAATTCATAAAACTTACATGGAAGATCCCACGGCTCGAATCGGGTCAAATTAATGTCTCCAATGGCTTGACTCACAAAAGAAGCATCACAAACCTTTCTATATAAGTAATGAACTATGAGTTCGTAGTCGGTTGGATGAAATCGAAAGCCTGGTGGCAGTTCCATTGGTTCTTCATCTTCATGATCATGCTTGCTACAATATGTTTCCATTGAATAATAAATATAAATTATAAAGTGTTGCGAGTTTAAATGGGAGTTTGATGAAGAAACTATAAATAGGATTTATGGGATAGGAAGACAAGTGGCTTCATTGGGTTGGGTTTGAATGCTTGATTGTGTTCTTTGTTTTGTTTTTCTGTTTTGAGACTAGACAAGTTGAGGTTGGTTAGTTTCAAGCCTTTTGCCATTTATTTTTAGTGAATGTTTATAGTAATGGTATAATTTTATTCCAAGTTCTATTATTAGAATATGAGGATATGTACAAGTTTTATCAAGTGAACATCTTATGGTTCATTGTAGAGTGGCAAAGTGATTTGGTCCTTTATTAATGTGCGGGTTAAATTACCGATCTGGCATGTTTTTGATTTGGTTTAAGGAATTTTGAAATACCCTGGTCAGTATAAGAGTAATAAGGCGGAGAAAAGGTTATTCAAGCAAACTCTTTAGTAACGTGTTGGTTGATTTGAAGAGCGAGAAACAAAATAATTGTTGAGAACAAAAGGCTTACGGTGGAGAAATTGATGAGTGATATCAAGTCTACCTCATACTTATGGATAACGAGCATAAGCCGTAATCCAAAACCTGATTGTAAAGATTGGTGTAAGTTGAGTTTTCTTAAATTTTCGTTGTAAGTGGGGTTTGTCTGTCGGTTATGTTTTCACTTTCTTGTACTTCGGGCTTCTTGCGGCTTGCAAGTGTCCTCTTATTGAGTATATAATTTTTGCATTTCAGAATAAAAAAAAATAAGCAAAATCAATCAGTTGTGATATATTTTAATTTTTTTCTATGAATTTGGATATATATATACGTTGAAGCAAGTGTAACAAGTTGTTCGACAGTTGAGTCGTTGCAAGACAAACTTTATGTATGATAATGTCAATTTACTTTAATACTATCTTATATATAAGATAAATTTACTATTGGTTATTTTATATATTTTAATAATATATGAACATGATCACTTTTAACATGCACAAATTAAGATAAACTTACTATTTGTTGTGTAATACTTTTTTGTTGTGAAATAATTCCAAATTAAATTATTATGTTATAAAAATACATGTGTTTATCCTAGCTAACCACACTGATCGAGTATTTGACACTATGTCCATCCCATCCCATCCCACCCCTCCACTCCTCCGTCCATACTTGCCGCTGGCCACCCTACCCGATCATCTTCCTGGCCTGACGCAACCACCGGCAAGGCGGGACTTGGTTGTCACTTAGGGCATGCTATGAATTATAAAATTTTAAAATAGTAAAATAAATAAACACACGTATAGTTTTTAAGCCCAAACTTTTCTTTTAACCATGTAAAAAAAATAGTAAGAGTCCAATATTCAAATTGTATAGCCGACAATTAACATTCAGACATTAAGGGGGTGTTTGAGATTCCTTTTTAATTCTCTTTGTAACTATTGACAAAAGTTGGAAAAGTCGCAATGTTATGACTTTGGAACTTTTGCAACTTTTATTCTTTCACTACCAAAAATCTTGTTTCTCCACACTTAACTTTTCATTACCAAACACATTATAATTTTTCCCAAAAGTTAAAAGTGCAAAAGTAGTCTCCAAAAGGAACCCCAAACACCCCCAAAATTTGTCTCGTAGGTGTTTAAAAACTAGGAGGGTCTGAGAGTAGGGGTATCAATTATTGACACGACCCGAAACCCAACCCAAAACCGACACGAAAAAAATAGGTTTTGGGTTGGCTAATACGACCCATTTAAAAAACGGGCCGGGTTTTGGTTGACATTTTTTCTAAACAGGTCAGGTTCGGGTTGACCTGTATAAAAACGGGTTGACCCGTTAACCCGTTTAATTTTAGATACTTTAAATTAATTTTATATTTCCTCTTTAGTTTTAAAATGTGTTGGAGAATTTAATTATTTTTCATTTCCCATATTACCTTCTTACGTCTCTTCTTAAATTCTATTTTTCGTGAACGACACTTTTAAATTCTCAACCAGAATTTCATTACCCAATATACATTTCTTCTGTCCATTCACCAATATACATGAAAACATCGTCAAATCCATCTATATCTAAATCGACTCATGCTTAAATTTCAATTGAATTTTGCAATATATGGTTTTGATTTTATTATAATTTGTATGTCTGATTACATAAATTAAGTTGTTTAAAAATATGGGTTCGTGTTCGGGTCGTGTGTAATTTATGTGTGTGCGGGTTAGGGTTAACATATTGGACACGAATAATAATATGGGTCGGGTTCGGGTTGCACATTTCAACCCGCCAACCCAACACATATGACAGCCCTATCTGAGAGTCGCACAGTTCGTTTAACTTTGTTTTGTATTTGTTTATCGCTACAAAAACTTTGTGTTGTACCTTGTAATCACAATTGTCTTCAATCTTCGAAAAACAAAATTATATATAAAGATCCATAATGTAATACTCGATTTGGACGCACGAAATCTCAAAGACGGACATGCCATATGCAAAACCTCAGGGAACACAATATCTGATGTTTTATGGCATAGTTACCAAACTACCTCTTAAAATGTCATGAGATTTTGGCATCTTGTTTGCATACTTTTTTTTTTACTTTAGTACTAAAAAAATGAGGGAAAAAAAGTATGTCATGAGATTTTTTTTACTTTAAATAATGTGTGAATAACGTGTGGTGGTTTAATTAAAAAAATAAGGAAAAAATGAGTGTAACGTTATTATTATCTAGGCTTGAGGGCTCTTACTAACTTTTTTATAACAGCATGCAACAATTTTACTGAAAACACTCTTATATTTTATAATCAAAGAAGAAAACAAGAACATGTATGCTTTTCTGTTCTAAAAACTGTGTATAGAAAATGACCACACATATGGTTAATAAAGTAGCGACAAATATATGGTATTGGATACCAGTATAGAACCGGTATCGATTCGGTACCAACTTAATTGAGGTGTCACTGATTCAGGATATGTACTGTACCGATACGGTATTTACCGAATTTTTACATACGGTACCGGTACCGAACCGAGCATTTTCAGTACTCGTACTGGTACCAAGTTATTAAGACAATTGCTTAATTAGGCTGAGTGTAATTGTTTAAGTAAAAAGTGAAGAACGTCTTGTCAAGTAACTGTCACATAAAACGGAGGCTTTAACTAGCTTTTCACTTATCAACACACAATGGTTTAACTGAAAGCACAATTATTATTTAACGGTTTTTTTATATTTTATTTATAAAAGAAAATATGAGTGAGTGAATGTTACTGATTAGCAAATATTGCAGCCCCACATCCTCGACTCCCCATGCCTGTTGATAAGGTAGCGCGGCTAGTGCCCAAGTGGCTCCCTGCCCTTGGCGCCCACACACAAAATGGTTTGACGGAGTTTTCACGATTTTACATGGGTGAGGTGGCATGGGAAAATTAAGGTTATATTGAAGGCAACTAATGTGAGAGTATGAATCTAAACAATAAACTAACCATTTGATTCGTGTTATAGATATATAGCTAGATAATTTTCTGTTTGTTTTAAAAGCGGTTTATTATTGGCCTTTAATAAACTAAATGCATGTCTTACAACAAGGTTTTTAAAAAAAAATCGCCATTCAAAAAAATGTATTATTGGATTATATGCACATGATCTCATTAACTTAAAAGATAATTGATTAGTAAGTAGACGAGGGAACATGATACATATGATCCCATCATTCACTTGCCTTAAATTTTGAAACGAACAAAGTGAATTCTGGATAACCAACAATTTGTCTTACCATATGTAGTAACACTGACCACTTAATTATATGCTCTAATCATGAGGCTTAAAAACATAGTTATCTAATAGGAGTCACATGTATAAATTTTATTTTGATATAATATTAATAATTTATTAAATTGTTTTTTAAATTTACATTTGCCACATTATAAAATAGTTAACATCTTTATAACTATAAATTTAAACTAAGAAGAAAGTGAATACGATGTTGTTAATCGTTTAACGGTAAACACAAATCAAACGTTCAATAATTGGATAGCAATTGAAAATATCAAGTGATCATTCCATTCAAATACTAATATTATATATTATATGTTATATATAGATAAATATCAAATGGTGGTGCCACAACTCCTTTTTAAAATCCTATTGTTTTTGTATTTATACTATTAGTTTCATCAATTAGTCAAGTTTGTTAGTGGTGGTACCTTGGCTAAGGTGTCTTTTGCTCTAACTATTTGGGAGTTAAACTGCCAGGGTTCGAAACCTTGGCTTTGCAGCCTATTTTTCTTTTTTTGCTTTCTTATTGTTTTAACTTAAAACTTTGTTTCTTTTTTTTGCCTTCTTATTGTTTTAACTTAAACTTTGATGGGCAGCTTTGGCTGTATAATTTTTTTAAGCCTACTTTGTTTAAGTTTTGATAGGCTGTGACACGTTTTTGAAATTTAGATTCATTTTATTAAAGGTTTTTGTAAGTATAATAATTTAAGGATATATTGAGTTTCGGTATCGTAACGAATTTAAACGACGTCAACTAAAAATGTAACGCCTCGTCGCCACAACACCCGTGTTGTTTATAAAGTTTCGGTACCGTAACAAACATAGCCAATAACGAAATTATTTTATGTTTACTTTTGGTATGGTAATGCACCTAATCGTTACCGACTGTATGTCGACTCGCCGCGACAATGCTTATGTTTTTTTTTTTTTTTTTGGTATTTTTTTTGTTTTTAATATGTTAATTTTTCGAAATTATTTTTTTGGGTTTAGTTCCAGTGTGTGATGAACCTATAGATACCGACCGAATTTTCGTCACAATGCCCGTAATTTGCCAACCGATAAACGTCGTTTTACTTATATTACTTTTTGTATCATAAGTTATGCGTTTAGTAATTTATTTTCTATCAGGTACCGTCTATATATGTGTCGCTTTAATCATAAGTTGTACGTGTGCTGACACTATCTTAGGAGTTCAAATATAATTTTTTGATTTAGTGTAGGTGTCGTAACGAGCTTAAGCGATACCGACCGAATTTGCGTCTAGCCGTCACCGCAACGCGGCAGGTTTCTAACCTAGTTATTATTTCAAAAGTGATAAGTTTGTCAACAAACTTTCATTTTTATAATTAACCAAATACCTTCAAAGTGACAAATGACATTTTTATAACTTTTTTTTATAATTATTTTAATTACAATTCAAAATCAATATCATTCCAATTCAAAATTAGTATAACAGAATACATTTTTATCGGCACTCAATTGATAGGTTCTAATCCTATCAATCATCGTTTCCTATTGCATTCAAATTCATCCAGGTAATTATCAAACCTTTGCAATCAAATTCACAATGTTTAATCGCCTCACATAAAATGATTAAATCAGATTCACAGGTTCAATCGATTCACAACTTCTATCGGATTCTGATATGTGTGTGCTAGTGGTATAAAATATGAAAGGTCGGATGATTTGCTTTTGCACAAGATCGTGTTTTAAATTTATAAAAGTGATTTCTACAAAGACTAAACACACACAAAATAGGCAAGTGTACCTATCGTATATGTAGAATAGTATTGATAAGAACCAAGTATCGATCCGTGGACACAAATGTTTCTAATGATAAATCGTCGTTTTTCTTTAATCGGAGGTTTTAATAATTTTGGGGTTAATTTTCTTCAAACTTCTTATAAAATATAAATACTTATATATATTTTATATAAGTGACCGAGACAAGAGATTCTAAACGAGTTGTTCAATTAAAGGTTACCATCTAAGATCAAGAATCCACTTCATTTTAGCATTGATAAATAATATTTGAACATGTGGTAAACTTGCCATAATAATATATGATAGATAGCTCCTTAAACCTTAAGTGAGCATCTTTGGAACTAAGGAGATAGCATGCGCATTTTAAAGTCCACCCTTTCCTAATGTCATGCCATCTCATTGATGTCAATTTAAGTTGGCAAGTAGTTTCGTAAAGTAGAAAGATTAGGATTTGACTTCGATTTCTCAAATACCAATTCTAACAACTTCGGGTGGTTGTAGTTTAGTCACACAACCTCCCCTTGGTTGATTTATGTGGGTTATAATTACACATTCCATTAACATATGATTTCTTTAACTAATTTGATATCCTAAGCAAAGCCATTTTCGGATTACCAAAGTTTAGAAAAATACATCATAACTTATATCTCATCATTTCTAAGTACAATATAAGGATCCATGTTTCGATAATGTATCAAAGTATTTCTATCTTTCAAGAACATGAATCGATCATGAACAATTGCCAATGGAATTGACAACCACCAACTTTGAATTAGTGATTTAAGGTGGTGAAACATTTCTCATCAAAAGATAATTGTAATATAACTATGTACTTTACTAGACTACACCACATGTTTTATATAATTATCAAGTAAAACAAAGCTTCTTCATAGATTTTAGATGGTAAAAGGAGTTTAGCTCATAATGAGCATAATAATAAACATTAAGATGAATGATGATAACAAATACATGATTAAACTTGGAATTATCTAACCAAATGTAGATGAATCTTCCTTCTTAATGATGGTGATGATGGTTGATGATGATGGTTGATGGTGGTGATCTCCAAGCCTTCAAACTCTTCACTAAACCTTCTATGTGAGTGTTAGTGTGTGTTTTTATAAGTGAAAACCGGATATAACTCTTTTCAAGGCACACCAAATGAGTGCAACATGAGCCACTATTTATAGGCAATCTGGATAGTGAGGCACGATCCCGTGCTTGATGAGCACGCCCCCGTGCATTTTTTAGACATGTGCCAGATTTGTTTTGTCTTTTCTGTGACGTGGCCACAGCCCCGTGCTTGATGAGCACGGCCCCGTGCTTTTTAGTGACATGTGCTAATTCTTTTTATCGTTTCTGGAAGGTAAGCACGGCCCCGTGCTTCCTGAGGCACGCCCCCCGTGCATTTTAGTGACATGTGCTAATTCTTTTTGTCGTTTCTTGAAAGGTGAGCACGGCCCCGTGCTTCCATAAGCATGGCCCTGTGTTTCCAAAAGCACAGCCCCATGTTTCCTGAAAGCACAGTCCCATGTTTCCTGAAGCACAGCCCCATGTTTTGATGTTTTCTTTGGTTTTTCTTTGGCTTTTCATTCGTTTCTTCGTTTGAGGCTTGGATTCACCTGAAAATACATTTTAACACGATAAGTAGTTATTTTAACTATATTATACGATAGAAGTTGCAGTTTTTAGAGATTATTTGATGCTAAAAAGATGTATATTTTTATATACATCAAACATCCCCACACTTGAACCTTGCTTGTCCTCAAGCCAGCTACTTATAAATAGTCTCTAAAAATAGCAAGTTATGACCATAACTTAAACATCCCCAAAAGAGTTCCAAGAAAATGGGAACAAAATAACCAACCTTAAATCATAGGAATATATGTAGTGATATATAAAAAGGTGATTTTGTTTTTATGAGTTTCCGTTTATGCAAAACGTCACGTTCTCACAATGTTCACTCACACTCGGTTTTATATCTGATCATACATGTGATGTATGTAAGTGAACACTCTTAGTAAGAATGCAACCTGTGATAAATAAGCTTGTAACAAATTCAAATCTCCACCCTTTTGAAGGGTTGTATAGATCAGAAGGTAAAATGGGTTGGTTTTTTGTGTGAGTGAGGATTTGGTATTTTGCGGTGGTTCAAGGTTTTAGGTTAATGAGGATGAGGACGGTAAATACAACTTCTACTGATTGTCGGGAGTCTTAAGATGTCTTCAACGATTAGCTCCTTCCTCCCGATTGCTATTTTTTTTATCAAGTGACTCTTTTAAGGTCAGATCGTCAAGACCAGTTTTTTCGAGGATGTGGATCAGTTCTTCCTCAATCCTGCTCTGAACATAACTCCCAACTCTAATGGATCGTTCGGCTTTGAGTCTAATAGCCCCCACCCTCATTAGTTCGGTATATTCATGTGAGACTGAGTTTGAATTTTTCTACATCTTCCTTCGTGGGAACAGTTTCCATATCCTAAGCATCATTCATATATTTTTGCTCTTCTTTTCATTGCGCTTTTGGAAACTCCACAAAATGGTGGCCTTTGTTCGTCTTGGCGCCACTTTTTCTTCACCTCATTGCTAAAGAGAAAGATTTTCTCCCTAACTTCTGGAAGCAATCTAGGTTTTTGCGTAATGTATGCAACAATAAAAATTGAAATTGAAAGAATGCATTTCCAGTTCTTTAGGGTCTGCCGGTAAAAGACCAGTGTTGTATTTTACCGGTGAGAGGGATAAAGTGGTGTGATAGGGTTTTCGGGTTTTGTGATTTGGAGAATGGTTTTATGGGATTGTGATCATATTACCTTCTTCCTTATACAACGCTTCGTGTGGTCTTGAAATGAATAATTGCGACAAGTTCTAATTCACACGAAACATATGACTCACTCAAAGCTTCCGAAAAAATATTTATATGGCATGAGGTTTATCTCACAGTAACGAAGGAATTGGGTATAAACGCCATAATTTGCATAAATTTACTCTCAGTATTACAAAACTTCTTTTTAATTTTTCACCTTTTTAGTTATAGTAGAGTTTTAGTTGGTTATTTGCAAAAAAGTTCTCTTGAATTTTTATTTGGTTTTGTTATAAAAATAGTCTTTATTTGCTACAAAAATTTTATTATTAGAGAATCTTATAATTAGTTGAGCAAGCAATTGGTCAAGTAATTCCCCTCCCCACACTTGAATCTCACATTGTCCTCAATGTGAAAAGATTCATAAAAAGATTAGTAATAAGATTCATATGAAGTATGGAGGGTAAAATGGAAAGGAACTTCCCTACGGGCCAACGAAATTTTGACAGAGCGTCCCTGTTGTTCGTCCGTTTTCCTGTAGTGTACCTGAATCATAAAAACTGCATACAACCAAAAAGATCATAATAATACTGAAACTTATTATTATTATTATTTATTTTTATTTTTATTTTTATTTCTATTTACAATGCCTAGTTTAATCAGGGTCATGGCCAGACCCTACTTCCAATATGTTCATCGGTTTTGGTGGAGGATTAGTACCTCCGAGACGTTCTCGAATGGTCCATCTATGTATGGTTTTAATCGATGTCCATTAACTTTGAACTTGTGGCCGTCAGAATTTGAAATTTCAACTGTCCCATAGTCAAAAACTGATTCAACTATGTGTGGACCTGTCCAACGAGATTTCAACTTTCCTGGGAAAAGACGTAAACGTGTGTTATATAACAGTACACGGTCGCCAACTTGAAATTTCTTGTTTTCTTTTAAATGGGCGTCGTGTAAACGTTTAGTCTTTTCTTTGTAAGACTAGGAATTTTCATACGCCATTGCTCTTAGTTCTTCGAGCTCGTGAATTTGATCTTCTCGGTTTTTACCGGCGGACGTTAGATCAACATTCACTGTTCTCAGAGCCCAATACGTTTTGTGTTTTAGTTCTACGGGTATATGACATGCCTTTCCATAAACAAGTTTGAATGGTTTTGTTCCTATGGGGGTTTTGTACACCGTTCTGAGGGCCCACAAAGCGTCATCTAACTTTTCTGTCCAATTTTTGCGATTCATTCTATAGTTCTTCTATAATCCTTTTAATTCCTCGATTCGAGACCTCTACTTGCCCACTATCTGAGGGTGATATGGTGTTGCCAGTCGGTGGTGAACCCCATATTGTGCTAAGACTTTGTCCATCAGAGCGTTACAGAAGTGGGTACCTCTGTCGCTAATTAGGGCCTTTGGAGTGCCGAATCGTGAAAATAACTTTTTCAGAAATCGTACAACTACTCGAGCATCGTTAGTGGGAAGAGCTTGTGCTTCTACCCATTTAGAAACGTAGTTGACTGCTACAAGGATGTACTTATTTCCGAATGAGTTAGGAAATGGGCCAATGAAATCTATTCCCCATACATCAAAGACCTCACAAAATTGAATGCCTTTTTGAGCCATCTCATTTTTGGCTGAAATGTTTCCGGCTTTTTGACAAGCATCGCATGCTTGGATCAAAGCATGTGTGTCTTTATATATGGTGGGCCAGAAAAATCCTGCATCAAACACTTTTCTAACCATGGTGGCAGTACTATGGTGTCCACTAGTTGGTCCTTCATGGCAGTGTTTGAGAATATCTAGGCTTCCTTTCCTGATACACACCTACGAATAACCTGATCGGCCCCTACCCTAAACAAGTATGGATCTTCCCAGAAGTAGAATTTAAGGTCGGAGAAGAATTTCTTCCGTTGTTGATGAGTGGGCCATTTCCTTAAGATTCTACATGCTAAATAGTTCGCGAAATGGGCAAACCAAGGACTTTAATCTTCCTCCTGCATGACTGCTTGGATATGCATGAGAACATCATGTGGAAAATTATCATTGATAATTTCCTCGTGGTGTCCTTTTGAAGTTGGGCATTCTAAGCGCGAAAGATGGTCTGCGGCTACATTTTCTGCTCCTTTTTTGTCCTTAACTTCAATGTTTAATTCTTGGAGTAGTAGAATCCATCGGATGAGTCTAGGTTTTGCATCTTGTTTGTTGAAGAGGTATCTTATGGCGGCATGGTCGGTGTAAACTATGGTTTTGGAAAGAACTAGGTAGGATCTAAATTTTTCAAAGGCAAAAACAACTGCTAGTAACTCTTTTTCTGTTGTGGTGTAATTCTCTTGTGCATCGTTAAGAGTTTTACTGGCATAGTAAATTGGGTGAAAGTGTTTTTCTTTGCGTTGTCCGAGTACGGCTCCAACTGCAAAGTCGCTTGCATCGCACATGATTTCGAATGTAAGGGTCCAATCGGGTGTAGTCATGATTGGTGCGTTGACAAGTTTGTCTTTTAATATGTTGAAAGATTCAACACATTCTTCAGAGAATACGAAGGGTGCGTCTTTCTCCAGAAGTTTGGTCATAGGTCTAGAAATTTTGGAAAAGTCATTTATGAAACGGGGGTAGAACCCTGCGTGACCTAGAAAACTTCTAATGGCTCTGACTGAAGTTGGTGGTGGAAGTTTTGATATGGTTTCTATTTTTGCCCTATCAACTTCTAGTCCTGCTCGGGATATCTTATGACCGAGAACAATGCCCTCTTTGACCATAAAGTGACATTTTTCCCAGTTGAGTACTAAATTCACTTCTTCACACCTAGTCAACATTTTGTCTAGGTTTTTCAGACAATGATCGAAGGAGTCTCCAAAGACTGAGAAGTCGTCCATGAAAACTTCCATAGAGTGTTCGATCATTTCATGAAAGATGGCCACCATGCAACGTTGGAAGGTGGCCGGAGCATTACATAGTCCAAATGGCATTCTTCGATAGGCGAAGGTTCCATACGGACATGTAAAGGTGGTTTTCTCCTGATCTTCAGGAGCAATTGGAATTTGGAAATATCCGGAAAATCCGTCAAGAAAACAGTAGAACATTTTTCCAGATAGTCGCTCAAGCATTTGATCGATGAAAGGAAGTGGAAAATGATCTTTTCTTGTGGTGTCATTAAGCTTCCGGTAGTCAATGCAAACTCGCCAGCCTGTGATGGTTCTCATTGGTATTAGCCCGTCCTTCTCGTTCATTACGACCGTCATTCCTCCCTTCTTGGGTACTACTTAAACGGGACTTACCCAAGGTGAATCTGAGATTGGGTAGATTAATCCGGCATCAAGGAGCTTGATTACTTCCTTCTTCACCACATCTTGCATGTTGGGATTGAGACGTCTTTGATGTTGGACCACGGGTTTGTATTCTTCCTCCATGAGAATTTTGTGAGTACAAAAGGAAGGACTGATGCCCTTAATATCCATGATCTTCCATGCGATGGCCTTCTTATGGTTTTTGAGAACCTTAAGAAGTTCGTCTTTCTCTTCTTTGGAAAGGTAAGATGAAATAATTACTGGGAGTTGAGAATCTTTTTCTAGGAAGGCGTATTCGAGATGTTTTGGTAGTTCTTTTAACTCTAAGGCTGGTGGTTCTTCGATTGATGGTTTTGATTTTTCATTGTTCTCAGTGATCTCACATACTATTTCTGATGTTTCTTGATTGTTGTTGATAGCATTGAGATTTTCGTTATCTAAGATAGGTTTGGTGATGGTTTCGGTTAAGATTTGTGTTTCCATCCTGCTAGTGATGGAGGAATCTCGCACATAGCAACTCACGATTGAATCTATGATGTCGATACAATATAATGCGTCATCGTGATGTTGCGGATATTGCATAGATTTTCCTATGTCAAAAGTGATTGCCTCGTCATTGACCCTGAGAGTGAGTTTGCCGGTGCAAACATCAATAATAGCCTTTGCAGTGGCTAAGAAGGGTCTTCCTAAAATCAGAGGTACACTTTTGTCTTCCTCCATGTCTAGAATCACAAAATCTACTGGGAAAACAAACTGTCAATTTTGACAAGCATGTTTTCAACAATGCCCCGAGGGTATTTGACAGATCGGTCTGCTAACTGAATGCTCATGCGGGTGGGCTTTGGTTCTCCTATCCCTAGTTTTGCAAAAACCGCATAAGGCATTAAGTTAATACTAGCTCCTAGGTCAGCCAGGGCATTGCTAACAGACAAATTTCCTATGAGACAAGGGATAGTAAAGCTCCCTGAATCGGTCATTTTCGGCGGCAGTATTTGGATTTGTTATAGTGTTTCTTGGAAGAGTGCCAGGTGGTCTTTCTGACAATTGTTGGGCAATCTGTCCGATCTGAGTTTCTAGATACCGCAGTGATGCTTGTTGACTTTGTAAGTCAGCTTCATGTTTTAACAATACTCCGCTAATATCAACAGCTCTTAATTCGGCCTTCTTATCAGCTTCATTTGTTTTCGTCATTAATTGGATTAGCATTTCTTCGATCTTTGAGTAGCTTGGGTTTTGATGGCTACTAGAACTTTGATCTTGAAATTGAGGTTTAGGCTGGAAGGGTTGATTCATCGGTCTTTTTTTGAATCCTGGTAAGGGTTGAGCATTACCTCCGTCTTTCCAGCTGAAATTCGGGTGGTTTCTCCATCCTGGATTGTAGTTGTTGCTGAAAGCGTTGTTTTGAAATGCAATGAAATCGACTTCTTCCATGGCCATAATGACTTGTTTACAGTCACTTTTTTATGATTTCCTCCACAAGTGTCACATATGAGACTAGTTTTTGATAGCTCGGCTTGGAGTTGTTCGAATTTTTTAGAAAGGGCTTCAAGCTGTGCCGTGACAAGAGTGTTGGAATCAACGTGGTGTATTTCTTTATGGGTAGGTGTAGATCTTGGTGGGTTATAAGCGAAACTCTTCTTTGCGGCTTTCTCCAGGACTTCAAATGCTTCGTTAGGTGATTTGGATCCCAGGTCTCCACCAGCGATCTGGTCGATGGCCTGTTTGTTTTGACTGGATTGGGCGTCAAAGAAAGTTTGTACTTGTAACTATACGCTTAGTCCATGATGTGGGCATCTTCTTAGAAGACTTTTGTATCTTTCCCATGCTGCGTGTAACGATTCATCATCATCGGTCCGGAATCCGGTAATGCTGGCTCGGTATTTGGCAGTTTTATCGGGCGGAAAATATTTGAGGAGAAACTGTTCAACCATCTGGTCCCAAGTGGTAATGGAACCAGAAGAAATAGATTCATTCTATCCATTCTAGGGCTTGGCCCCTGAGAGAGAAAGGAAAGAGTTTGAGTTTGATTTGATCGTCTGAACAGTTTTGGATTTTAAAAGTTCCGCAGATTCGTAAGAATCGAGATATGTGAGAAAGAGGGTCTTCGTCGAGGAGACCATGAAATTGAACTAAATTTTCCACCATATGAATGGTGCTAGATTTGATTTCGAAGTTTTCGGTAATTTCGAGTGGAGCCACTCCATTGCCGTAACCTTCGAGAGTTGGCTTGGCATACTGGCTCATGTTCGGCTCATTGTTCTGGGCTGCCATCATTTCTTCGGTTTGATTTTCTCCTGATGTGGTGGCGTCTACTGATTCGTCCTTGATTGCTTCTGCGGTTTCTGTAGCTCGTTTACTTTTGCGAGTTCGTCGACGAAAGATTCGTTCCGGTTCAGAAAGTGGAGAAACAAGCTCGAGCTCAAAAGTAGAGGACATACATAAAACTAAATCAAAATTAAACACTAAAGTAAAAGTTAGCTAAAGTTAATCTAAAGGTTAGTCTAAGTTAAACTACGAGTTAGTCTTAGCTATTTTAAACTATCTAAGGTCTAAGTTAATTAAGCTAAAGTAAAGTAAGGTAACTAAAGGTAAAAAGTAGGCTAGCTGTAAAATTATATATTTTAGTATATAAAAAAATAAAAATAAAAACGGAAGTAAAAATTTTTTTTACAATTATAGACAATGATTAAATTAAAACTTAGATTGTTCTTAGAAACGTACCGTGTCCCCGGCAACGGCGCCAAAAACTTTGATGTGTGCGTACTAGTGGTATAAAATATGAAAGGTTTGATGATTTGCTTTTGCACAAGATCGTGTTTCAAATTTATAAAAGTGATTTCTACAAAGACTAAACACACACAAAATAGGCAAGTGTACCTATCGTATATGTAGAATAGTATTGGTAAGAACCAAGTATCGATCCGTGGACACAAATGTTTCTAATGATAAATCGTTGTTTTACTTTAATCGGAGGTTTTAATCATTTTGGGGTTAATTTTCTTCAAACTTCTTATAAAATATAAATACTTATATATATAATATATAGGTGACCGAGACAAGAGATTTTAAACGAGTTGTTCAATTATGCGAAGGTTACAATCTAAGATCAGAATCCACTTCATTTTAGCATTGATAAATAATATTTGAACATGTGGTAAACTTGCCATAATAATATATGATATATAGCTCCTTAAACTTAAGTGAGCATCTTTGGCACTAAGGAGATAGCATGCGCATTTTAAAGTCCACCCTTTCCTAATGTCATGCATCTCATTGATGTCAAATTAAGTTGGCATGTAGTTTCGTAAAGTAGAAAGATTAGGATTGACTTCGATTTCTCAAATACCAATTCTAACAACTTCGGGTTGTTGTAGTTTAGTCACACAACCTCCCCTTGGTTGATTTATGTAGGTTATAATTACACATTCCATTAACATATGATTTCTTTAACTAATTTGATATACTAAGCAAAGCCATTTTTGGATTACCAAGGTTTAGAAAAATACATCATAACTTATATCTCATTATTTCTAAGTACAATATAAGGATCCATGTTTCGATAATGTATCAAAGTATTTCTATCTTTCAAGAACATGAATCGATCATGAACAATTGCCAATGGAATTGACAACCACCAACTTTGAATTAGTGATTTAAGGTGGTGAAACTTTCTCATCAAAAGATAATTGTAATATAACTATGTACTTTACTAGACTACACCACATGTTTTATATAATTATCAAGTAAAACAAAGCTTCTTCATAGATTTTAGATGGTAAAAGGAGTTTAGCTCATAATGAGCATAATAATAAACATTAAGATGAATGATGATAACAAATACATGATTAAACTTGGAATGATCTAACCAAATGTAGATGAATCTTCCTTCTTAATGATGGTGATGATGGTTGATGATGATGGTTGATGGTGGTGATCTCCAAGCCTTCAAACTCTTCACTAAACCTTCTATGTGAGTGTTAGTGTGTGTTTTTATAAGTGAAAACCGGATAGAACTCTTTTCAAGGCACACCAAATGAGTGCAACATGAGCCACTATTTATAGACAATCTGGATAGTGAGGCACGACCCCGTGCTTGATGAGCACGCCCCCGTGCATTTTTTAGACATGTGCCAGATTTGTTTTGTCTTTTCTGTGACGTGGCCACAGCCCCGTGCTTGATGAGCACGGCCCCGTGCTTTTTAGTGACATGTGCTAATTCTTTTTATCGTTTCTGGAAGGTAAGCACGGCCCCGTGCTTCCTGAGGCACGCCCCCCGTGCATTTTAGTGACATATGCTAATACTTTTTGTCGTTTCTTGAAAGGTGAGCACGGCCCCGTGCTTCCATAAGCACGGCCCCGTGTTTCCAAAAGCACAGCCCCATGTTTCCTAAAAGCACAGCCCCATGTTTCCTGAAGCACAGCCCCATGTTTTGCTGTTTTCTTTGGTTTTTCTTTGGCTTTTCATTTGTTTCTTCGTTTGTGGCTTGGATTCACCTGAAAATACATTTTAACACGATAAGTAGTTATTTTAACTATATTATACGATAGAAGTTGCAGTTTTTAGAGATTATTTGATGCTAAAAAGATGTATATGTTTATATACATCAGATTCAGTCGATTCGCTTTCTCATTTTCAATCGGATTCAATCGATCAATCTTTGTAATTATATTCACGTGTACAATTGATCAATCTATGTAATGCAATTCATGTAATTCGAACATTGTAATCTGATTAACGTATTTGATTTATATGTAAGCCTTGGTCTTTTGATCTTTTATGTATGCATGACAAAAATATATGATTATTTAATAGAAGACTGGTTATTAATTAAGTCATGTCTGTTTTGGATTAAATGGAAATTTAACTATAAATTTTGTATGAACAATTGTATTATATGTAAATTACGGGACATGATCTTCACACTCCTTATGACCTTATAGGCCATTCAATAATTAAAACTTATTGATATCTTAGAGGGCATTTAGGAATGAGTTATTATAAATTGATAATTTAAACATATTGATACTTAGTGGTTTCTTATTGCTCTTGATAGATTATTGGCGGGCTTTTGGTTAATTTCTTATTTTGATATGAATGTAATTCATGGTTTTTTATGTGTAGTTGTCTACTATTCATGTCGGTTTATCTGTTTTGCACTATTTGACTTATTATTGTTCATGATTCTTTGTTGATTTTCATAATCCTATACTCATTCGGTGTCATTGGGTTGCTTTTACTTTTAGATATTTTGTTGGTTTTCATAGTCCTAATACTCATTTCTTAAATGTGTTTATTTTCATAAATTTCAATATATATTTTAAATTGTTTTAGATGTTTTATTTTAAATTTTATTTTGTTGGGTGTTGCCTTTGATGGCTATTAAATACACTTTTTCAGCAGGAAAACAATTTAATCTTTGGCAAGATGCATATTGTAGGATGAACTTTTGCTTCGCCTTAGGTTTGTTAAATGCATTAAAGAATTGAGGTTTTGTTTTTGTTTGTTCTCGATTAAGATTTATTTTGTCGAATGATTTCATTTAGAGGTTTTCTTTGTGGAGTTAATACATGCTTGTAAAGGTTTATCATCATTTTGTAGAGGGTTTTCCCAAACTTTAATTATCTGTAACAGTTGTTTTTTATTTAACTTTATTTATGGTACTTAATCCATTTATGATGGCAGCTCCGTGGAAGCAAAAACATCTTGGGGTCTGTCACACAATCCATCGCCCCAACTAAAAATCAACGATGAAGAGGAAGGGATGATCATAGTATTCAAGAGTGAAGATGATTGATAGTCTCTTTAAACCCGTTGCACACAAACAAGATGAAGGAATGATCATGTTAATATTATATAGCCTTTCTACAAGATTTTATGAAGTTTGGGTAACTAAGTTGGAATATTTTTGTGGTGTTAGGCAACTGTTGGAAGATTTTTATTTCTCTCTTTAAACTCGTTGCACCCAATCAAGATGAAGGAATGATTAGGTTTATATGTTGGTGTTTGTTATACAGGCCACAGAGAATTGCTTGATCCACCCATTACCAAGGACTTGTGGAACAGATTGGTTCCTCTGCGGATGAGTTGCAAGAGGTCATGCCTGTCATCCTCTCCACATTTATACTTTTATATATACATGTTGAATATGTATGTGTTTTTTGAAGACATGGCAAAACTAATTTGATTTGGTACTTTGATACTTTTAGATAATGGCTTAAAAAATTGGGTGGTGACGGGATCTGGAACAAGGAGGGATAAAGACAATCTTACTAGATTCGCCTAATAGGGCGGGCACCTTTCTGACTCGAAAGCTTCTGTAACTGAATTCAGATGGCCTAGAAGACAAGACCAGGTATTGTTTGCGAGTTTGGTAATTGTTTGAAATGGGATGGAGTGGGAGTACTTATTTTTTAAACTGGGCTAAATGGGCCAACCGGCTTGGGTTGACCTGCAAACTTTGTATATCTTTTTGTCCATTTTTTATATAACTGATGCATTAATAGATTACAAATTCATTAAGGTCATACGTAGTGGGCGAAGATTATGGGCAATAGAGAGAACGGTGCGTATGGTTTCCGGTTTTACTACCGGACAGAGCGTGTCTTCATAGTCAATTCCCATAGTTTGAGATTTACCATTAACCACTAGCCGAGCCTTATAACGCTCAAGTGACCCATCAGAATTAAATTTGTGGAGAAAAAGCCACATACACCTGATGACCGGCCGATCTGACGATCTGGGACAAGTTCCCATGTCTCATTTTCATGTAAAGCGCTAAACTCAGCCTGCATGGCAGACATCCAATTAGGTTCGGCAAAGGCTTTGGCATAAGAGGTGGGGATCGGGGAGATAATTTTGGTCACAAAGGTGCGGTGAGCTTTGGAGCGGGTGGTCATGGGGTGTGTGTTTGTGGGTTGGGGTGGAACGGCCGGTTGTGAATGGGATGACTAAGGTGGGGCTCAGGTGTTGTGGTGGCGGCTGAGGTAGTAGTGGGGACGTCGGTAGGTGGCTGTGGTGGTTTAGCCGACGCGAATAGGTATGTTGGAAGGAGAGGTTGAGTGTAAACGGGCAGGTAGGGCGGCTGAGGTGGGTACGGTTGGGGCGAAGGTGAAGCGGGGTGGTATAGACTCATCAAGGAATGAGTATCGGGATGTTAGTGTAGGTATAGTATATGGGAATGTGTTTACGTCAAACGTGACGTGATGGGAGATGGAGACTGATAGAATTTGCACTAATAGTATATTGTAATTGTGGAGGGGGATTAGTATAATTAGTATCTCTATAAATAAAGCATAAGTCACTAGTGGAGGGGAGGGAATATAATTGGTTAGTTGTTAGGCTCATTGCCATGTGCATGAAAAGGGCATAGCCCGGGACCACTTAGGTGGTTAGTTATCTTGTAGATCCTTGTTATCATCATCTTCTCCATAATAATATTTCGATTTCCACCATTGTTGCATATTTTAAGTTTCAATTGATACCGTTTCCTATCATTGGTCCGACCTCCCTCACCTCTACTCTCCTTTCAGTCATCAAATTCCAGATCTGGGTTTTTATTCAGATCTCAGATCCGATTCTGATTCAATTTCAGATCCAATTTCCGATTCAATTTCAAATCCGATTTCAGATTCATTCTCAGATCCAATTTCAGATTCAATCTCAAATCTGATTTCAGATTCAATCTCAAATTCTATTTCACCCCTTCAATTTCATATTCGATCATGGTGAATCAATCATCTCGTTTAGATGCACATGAGCAGCAAATTCTCCAATTACAATCTGATGTTACTGAAATTAAATCGACGTTGCTGGTTTTGCAAGAGGATCGGGAGAATCAGAGAGAATTTCAGAAGTGTTTTCTCGATTGGATGATACAACATGAGAAGATGTCTATTGCTGGGTCGCCTGGTTCGGGAGGCGATTTCAGTGAGGTAACTCCCTATTTTCGTCCCAAAGCTGTTTTCGGTACGGATTCGGGTCCCAACTCTACTTCTAATAGGGATTTGTCTGGAGGTCTACCATCTTTGATAACTCAACTGGAGGCGCTCGTTTCCAGATCCAAAGAGCGTTTGTGTGGACATGGAAATCTGATGTTGCCTAGGGTTAATAGGACTATATCGGAAGATGAACACGATACGTTGGGCTCAGAAACTATGATGGGCGATGGTGTGGAATTGAAATCAGTTGTGGATCTGGTTTATCCAGATCCAGGCCAAGGTATAGAGCAGAAATTGAGGGTGGGGTTGACTTGTTCACTTTTGGATTTGTGTGGTATGGGCAAAGCTCTATTTGACAGGGAAAAATTTACATTGTATCATCCTCCTCTCAACGGGTCGTGTTCGCGTTTTCGGTTACGTGGCATATCTGAGTCATGCATGGGCAGCCGCGGCCACCAGAAAACGAATCTGGATTCCGGGTCAAGTTTTTGATCAAAGTCTTGGGGACAAGACTTTTTCGAATGGGGGAGTATTGATAGAATTTGCACTAATAGTATATTGTAATTGTGGAGGGGGGTTAGTGTAATCAGTATCTCTATAAATAAGGCATTAGTCACTAGTGGAAGGGGGGGAATAGAATTGGTTAGTTGTTAGGCTCATTGCCATGTGCATGAGAAGGGCATAGCCCGGGACCACTTAGGTGGTTAGTTATCTTGTAGATCGTTGTGATCATCATCTTCTCCATAATAATATTTCGATTTCCACCATTGTTGCATATTTTAAGTTTCAATTGATACCGTTTCCTATTAGAGACCTTACCGGTGGTACGGTCAAAGCACCTATACCCACGGAAATCGGGTGGGTACCCGAGAAAGATGCACCTCACGGCCCTTTGGTGAAGTTTATGGGGTTGGGTGGCCGATGTGTTAGGATAACAAGCACATCCGAACACTCTTAAGTGATCGTATGTGGGGTGGGGAAGGTATAAGGCTAATGTGGGGGTGTAAAAGTTAAGGAGTTTAGTAGGAAGTATATTATGTAAATAGGCGGCGTATAAAGGGCTTCGACCCAAAATTGGGGTGGGAGATGGGCATGGATTAGTAAGGAGCGTATGATGCCATTAATTCGATGAATCATTCACTCCGCCCAGCCGTTTTGGGAAGAGGTTTGAGGGCATGAAAAACATAATTGTATGGTTATTATGTTTCCTAATTAGAAGTAGGATATTATTAAAGGATTGTTATTATCAATAATAAACACAAAAAATCGTTCACCATAAACACTTTTATGGCATTAGAGCCTCCGTTTTGAATACCTCTTATTTTCTTCCCTTCAACCCTTATTATTATTATTATATTGTTCCCGGATTATGTAACCAACTATTGGATGAATATCCACCCTTGGATCAAGTTGAGCTGAAATCTGGATCGTTTAAACTCCATAATTTCCTTCTAGAAGGGGAAGTTACAAGAAGTTATTTGTTTTCTTCAACTTCCTACACACGTCGCTGATAACCACTGCTACTCTCGGTAAGATAGGGAACGACACCTATATCACCCCAGTACTCTCCGTTCAACCCTTCTACCAAAAAATAGAAAAATGGTTTCCTCTTCATCATCTTCTGTAACTATTTTCTTTCTCCATCATCTTCAGCTTCGTTTAGTTATTTTAGCAACGTTTACGAGTAGGAATTGGTTGTTGACGGATGTGTTTATATGATATGATGTTGGATCAAGTGAAACCAGAAAAGGATTGCTCTAATTTGTGTTTTTCATTCGTTTGAATTTGGTTTATTATGTTGTTGTCTTTGATATATATTCTAATTTCAAGATCATGGGGTTTATTATGTTTGTTGATTCTTTGCAACTGTAAATCCATTAATTTTTAGGTTTGTTTTTTTATTTCATCAGGAAGAAGTGATCGTTGATGCGTCTGTAGTAATGAGTTGAAGGAACTTGACAGTTGTTGTCATAATGTTCAAGCTAAAGGATTTACAAAATACTAAACTATTTGTGTTGTGGTACCTTCTGCAACATACCGGCCTGTTGTGAGCTTATGAGGCAGGTTCAGATAGTTAGCGTGCAATGGTTCATATTATAGATACATCTTCATTCATGTTCCAATCTTGATGAACACAATTGTTATTTCAAATGTTAGATTATCATTGTAAGTGTTCAACTTTATAGTTTCTTAATCATACTTAAAGTATCATATTACTTGTAAATTAAAGAAATTAAAGTGTCTTTTGCTTTCGGTTGTTTTTATTCGGATTTCAGTCATAATACAGGCAGTGGATTCTGAGCTGGTGCTGGACAGATAGAACAAGGTACTATTTTATGGCAATTTGTTGTTACAGTTGGATATTACTTGTATATTTTCTTTTTATAACTAACTTTCAACACACAAGCAGGCATTAATTTTTACTTAGGTTGTTAAATTCATTAAGTACATTCAGTAAATGTTACATTTTGGTTCTATATACATAAGATTGATGATATATGTCTGCTTACCAATGTGTTCTCCTGTTAGATTAATGTCTCTGCGTATGATTATTCGTCAGTTGAGATAAACATGGTAATGAACTTATGGGCAATAATCTTTTCACTTCTATTCTTTCAGGTTTTGTTAATAAAGGTTCTGCAATTAATCTTGTCATCAAAGATTTCGTGATTAAGGATGGGACAATGACAAGAAAATGTATGACTTAGGTGTGTTTTACTCGGAAGCAATCGTTAACAAAATAGCCTAATTTTATATATATATCAACTACTCACATTTAATCATGTTGTTTACTTACACATTAACATGGTGTATATATATAGACAGGATCTTTCTTAAATTTATTCAGTATACTTGCATGAACGTTCAGTTTGACATGTTATCTGAACTACTTTTATATTATGCAGGACACTGGTGGGAAGAGCATATATGGCCGGACAGTTGAGAACAAAAAACTTTAATCATGAGTTAATCTATTCTTTACAAGGAATCATGTAATCTAATCGAGTCATTTGACATTATAGTTTTAGAAAGCAAATACAGTATACCCTTATGAATGTTATTCTTGGCCTTTAAGGCATGCCTATTGCATATATGATGTTGGAGATTGGATGCATTTACATAGACACGTACATGATTAATTTTGATTGCTTTGTGTCTTATATCAATGAATTCGGTCATTTTTTGCTCATAAGTTAAACAAGTTGTGCTTTTATCTTAAACATGTGTCATTTGAGAAGATAGTTTTGTCATTATAACATTAAACTACCTGTTCACCGGACGGGTATAAAACTAGTTATCTTATGCCGTCCACCAATATTCCCTCCGCCAATAATCCTACACCTGCCTACCTCTTTAACCTTTTTTTTCTTTTTTTTACCGATCCAGCAAACCCAAACCCGTCTACACTTGATTGCGTAATTGACGTTTCCTGTTGATTTTTCGCTTGATGTTTCATGTGATTTTATATGGATTATGCTATTTGTTTCCTATAACTAGAGGTGCACAAACCGGTTTTTTTAAAAAAACCGGTTCGGTTATTAACCGGACCGGTTTTTTTTGGCCCGGAAAAAAACCGGTTCGGTTAATAACCGGACCGGTTAATAACCGGTTTTTGTCTGTCAAAACCCTAACCGGTCTAACCGGTTAGGACCGGTTTAGAAACCGGTTAGAACCGGTTAATAAACCGGTTTTTTTATTAACCGGTTTTTTAATAACCGGTTTTTAGGTTAACCGGTTTTTTTTTTTTTTTTTTTTTTAATAACCATTATTTTTTCATAGTATAAACAAACCGGTAACTACAAGGCAAACCGGTAACTACAAGGCAAAACGGACTGACCGAAGCCATTCTTTGTTTTCGTTGTTAGGGTTCTTTGCTTGGAAGATGAGTATGAGTGTGTGTTGGTGAATGTGTTTTCAACAAACCAAAGATTAAAAACACATAACTTTCATTTATAGTTTTTACATTAAAAATACAAACATTAAATCGTTATCGCATATTCGTAACTCAAAAATACAAACATTAAAGAATGCTTAGACACGATTACATGAACAACTTGCTGTTTCTTACTCATTATTTGCCTCCATGTTTGCTGTTTCTTTAACTAATTTTCTTCGCTACCCGATCCCGAGCTATTTCTTAGGTAATCGTCGTACGCGGCTTCTTCATCGGTCATTGGTTGAGTGTGTCCTTCATTGACCTCGTCTTCATACAAGCCCGCTTCATACTCCATTTCCCCCTCGAGTGAGCGTTGATGTTGTGCCCTATCTAAAGAGTCCAAGTAATCCTTGTAGCAAATCGACATCTCTATAGCTGGTGGAGTGAGTCGAGTCCTCCTAATCGATATAACCCTACCAGAAACAGAAAAAGCAGACTCCGAAGCTACCGTGGAAGCTTGGACCGTTAGTAAATCTTTGGCCATGGCGGCGAGGATCGGAAACTCATCCTCCTTACCTCTCCACCAAGCCAGCAAATCAAGACTTCTAAATTCATCCGGAGTCATGTGTTTCACAAAGTTGGTACCACCATACCTTCCAAGTTCACTGCTTGGGGTGTTTACCTTTTGACGTTTACCGGCGTCTTCCCAAATCATGTAGTACATCCCCATTTCAAGGTCGGTTTGGGATTGGGATTGGGCAACAGCTCTTAACGAGTCATGAATTTGGGAAGACGACCCGTATTTTGTAAGGTAGACATCATACATGTTTGACAAGGTGGTGTTGAAAGCATTCTTTAAAGTTTGGCTATAATAGGGGTTTTGATCGTCGTTTAACTCTAGCTCATCACAAATTTTTTCTATTAAAGCTTCAACACCACCAACATTGATGCAATGGTTTAACGCAGCAGCACATGTCAAAACAGCGGGTAGTTCTTGAAAATATTTTCTAAATTTTTCTTTCATTTTTACACCCATATCAAAATAAGGTGCACCCCTACAATGAAGTTCACTCAACTTTGTGCACATGACAGCAATTTTTGGTAAAGCAATGGGGCTTGTTGGATAGTAAACCCCGGATAAACTAGTTGTGCAAGATTTAAAAATTTGAAGGACCTCCGTAACGATCTCAATCAATAACCAGTTTCTAGGATCGTACGGTGCACATTTACCCCTACTTGACAAAATTTGATGAAACGCAATTAATGATTCTTTTTGTTGGATGGCTTTCTCAAACATATTACAAGTCGAGTTCCATCTTGTTGGACAATCCCAATTTGGCCCCAACCATTGACAATTAGCTTCTACACAAAATTTTTTGTATATTGAAAATGTTTTATTGTTGCTAAAAACATCTCGTAACATTCTTTTAAAATTGTTTCTTTGCGTTTCGATCACGTTTAACCCATCTTGCACGGCCAAGTTAATAATATGTGCAATGCATCGGCTATGGAAAAACGCTCCATCACAAATAGGTTTATACTTTAATTTTAAATGGCCAACCGCGGCCGTATTGTTGGACGCGTTATCAAACGAAATTGAAAAGATTTTATGTTCAATCTTGTATTGTCGAATTACTTTATCCAATATTTTAAAAATATTTCTACCCGTGTGCGGGTAATCAAACAATTGAAACGCAACGGTTCGTTTCGTCATTTGCCACGACTCGGGGTTAACCCAATGAGCCGTCACACAAATGTATGAGTCGGGCGAACCATGAGGTACCGACCACACATCCGTTGTTAAGTTTACACCAGTTTGTAAGTTTGAAAAGTATGAAATTAGTTCGGATTTAGCGTTTTTCCATGCTTTAAGACAATCTCTTCTAAGGGTCGAACGACTTACGTGTTGGTAGCGTGGTTGAACATAGTTTTGCATCATCTCCGTGAATTGAGGGTTGTCGAAGTGGTTGAAAGGAAGTGTTTGTTGAATCACAAAGTTTGAAAACTTTTGACGTACCGCTTCAACGTCGTACGTAAACACCGCTCCTTGATTCGTCATCTCCGGCTGCGAACTACTTCCCGATTCGTCCTTCAAGGCCTTGCAAAAGGGCCTTTGTACATGCGCTTTTAAAGTGGAGTTTGCATCTTTGCCATAAAACTTCAAACAATGTTTGCATCGAGCTTTTTGGCTACCGTTAGACATTTCGCATAGGTCGAAATGTTGCCAAACATCATGGTTTCGTTTCGTGGGGATGACCCGAACGACCGTTTCTCCCGTGTTCGAGGCACCCATGTTGACGGATGAAGCAGCACTTTGGGAGGCCATGATAATCGACTACGAAATAAGAGCGTATGGAGTGGTAATGTGGTATAATTGAGCGTGAGATAACAAAATAATCGCGTATGAAATAAACGTTTAGAGCGTTTGGAGTTGTATAATCGAGTGTGATCTAACCAATACCTAACCTAAACTATATATAGATGTTTGTGGGGGTAAAATGGTAAAAAAAAAAACGGTCAAAAAAAAAACGGGCATATAGCCGTTATACAACGTTCAAAAACCGGTTTTTAACCGGTTATGGAGAAACCGGTTAACCGGTTTTTCCACAACGGTCAAAAACCGGTTTTTTTATAAACCGGTTTTTCCATAACCGGTTATTAAAAAAAACCGGTTTTTATATTAACCGGTTCGTTAACCGGTTTTGGATCTAAAACTTGTAACCGAAATACGAACCGGCGGTTTGTAAACCGGTCAAACCGGGTTGTTTTCGTAAAAACCGGTTTCCGGTTTAAACCGGTAAACCGGTTCCCCAACCGGTTTTTTTGACCATCTCTACCTATAACCATTGATTGGACGTCAATCGGACCTTTAGGTTTCGGTTTCATCGGTTATTTTCATACCTTCAAATGATCACTTCATTGTAGCTATAATAAACTGCCCTTGGTTAGTAGTTGAGTTTCAACATATTATTAGCCCTAGGATAGTAGGATCCATGGTTGTGTGATATTGCATATGAAATGTGAGGATCATATAAGTGAAGTTGTCTGGAAGATCGCCGATGAGGTTGTTGAATGTTTGACAGATGCCCCTAACCTCTCGATTATTTGCTTTTGTTCTGCTACGGGTATTGCCGTTGTTGTTTGTATCAACTGCAATTTCGTTTTTGGGTTTATTTGATTCACTGGTCGTCCTTAATGCAAGAGTGCTACCATCTTCAATTTGTGGTTTATTCTGGTCTCAACTTCAGAGTGTGACAATCTCTGATTAAATACTCATCTTTATCCTTTTTCACTTTGTTTGTTTGTCACAAGGAATAGGTTTTTCGGTTTGGTCTTCAATTTTTTTTTTTTTAAGTTGAAACTTAATATCATAGAAACATCCAAACGATTTACAATGAAGTGACAGGTAAGCGGGCAACAAGCTGCGCCGCAACCCCCTTTTGAATAGCAAACCCAATCCTACTAAAAACAAAGTTTCGGGCCGATACGTTACTATGCACAACTTTCTGAACCCTATTCAAAAGGTCCACGGCATCCGGAGCTAAGAAACCAAAAGTGTCAAAGGCGAATGGGATAAACACGTGTTGATTCTCCAAACAAGCTCTCTCGTGTCTTCAATTCAACAAGGAATACCACGCGTAAAGGGAAGCCACATTTCCGTTTCATATATCTTTGCAAATAAAAGGTTGTGCATCCATAGAGATGGCTACTGTATGATGTTCTTTTGGTGAAAAAAAAATACATACTGAATTTTCTGAATTATTACCACTCACATCTTATGCACTTAATCACATTTTGTTAATTTTTCCTACAGAGTTAGTTAAGCCTATTAGTTTTGCACACTTGACTTTGAACCTCCATCGGATGACTTTCATGGTGAAAATCACACCCGTGAGCTTACGGTGAAGTGTTTGATCATCAATATAAGGCGTAGTTACAAATGCAACGAAGAATAAAGCCACTTTCCTGATTTAGTTAACTCAAGTTAGAACGTGTTAAAAGTCGTCCTTAGAGCAGTATTTGTTTATCTTCGGCATTCTTTGAAAGTTAAAACAATTTGACAATTTATATTACTTTTATGTATTTGTTGATGTTTACTTTGTACATTATGTTTCCTTATATGTGTGCGGCTCAAGTTTTTACAGTTTAACAGCTTTGCCGCAATGCGGCGGGTCTTAATACTGGTTCTTTTACAAATACATAAACATATCACAACTGATTATTACAAAAATACTCAAAAATTACATAATTACATCAATTAAAGTTGTTACAAGTTACCAATAATCTTCACAAGAGCAACTTCCATCCCGAAAACAATGAAACCGATTAGCATCTCGTACATTAATAACCCGATTTGTAACTTTAGAGATCAGTTTCATGCTAAAATGGCAATCATCACATATCCTCAAATTTTTAATAATACGAATCGGCGCGTCTTTATATGTTTTCAACAAGGCATATGCTACTGCAAGCTTTTCACTATGATAACCAACATAACCTTCCTTTTGTTCATCTTCAACATCATGTAACACATTACTAATATCAGGCACATAACCAAGTGACTTAATCTTACCGAACACGTCCTTCAATTTTTCATGAATTTCAATATACTCCGGATGTTTATTATCATCTGAAACAAACACATGTGTTTGGTTCTTGATCTCCAACCAACTCAATCCGGGCTCTTTCTTTATCTTTCTTTTCTTCATTAACTCACGGGTTTCGGTTACCCGACCCCACTTATTAGCCTTGGCATGGATATTAGACAAAAGGGTATACGTCCCCACGTCGTTCGGGTCTAAATTCATAATAATGTTCCCAATTTCGGTACCTAACGTATAGTTTCTATGAATATTACACGCATTAAGCAAACTACGCCAGGCAATCGTGTCCCATTTAACCGGCGTCGAAAGCATGAAATCTTTAGCTTCGGATAACTTGCCCGCTTTGCTTAATAGTCCGACAATGCATGTATAATGCTCCAAACCGGGATCAATTCCCTTTTCCTTCATTAACTCGTTAAAGAAACGGAATCCTAATTCAACATTTCCCAAATGCACACACGCAGTAAGAACACCAACAAACGTCACGTGATTAGGATTCTCATTGGTTTTCAACATTTCTTGAAATAAAGTCAACGACTTTTTACCAAGACCATGATGCGCGTATCCACAAATAATACTATTCCATGTTACAATATCGCGATTAACCATACCTGAAAATATTCTATTTGCAGCTTCAATGTCACCAGTTTTTGAGTACATGTTGATTAAAGAATTCCCAACATTCTTATGACCCGCGAACCCGTTTTTCTCTACAAACGCGTGCAACGAATACCCGTATCCTAATAACGATAATCCACTACTAGCGTTTAAAACCACGGAAAATGTAGACTCGTTTGGGGCGATTTCTTCACATTGCATACTGCAAAACAACTTTAACGACTCCTCAAACAACCCGTGTTGTGAATATGCCGACAATATCGCAGTCCAAGAAACCACGTTTCGGTCTCGACACATGTCAAAAACTTTTCTAGCACTTATAACATCTTTGCATTTCCCATACATGTCAATAACCGCAGTACACACAAACACATCAAACTCGACATCACTCTTTAACAACCGGTTGTGAACTTGTTTCCCTAATCTCAAACGTTTAACGCGCGCACAAATGCCGAAACTATATATATAAGCAGCTTTATTCCACACCAAATGATCAGCTTCCATTCTTGTTAATATAGCCAATGCTTCATTCAAGCAATCATTATCAACAAGTCCACTTAATATATGATTATAGGTACATATATCCGATCCCGGGACCGAATCCAAAACGTTCATAGCCTCTTTAACATCCGACAACACGGAATACAACTTTACAAGCGCATTCTTCACGTACTGATAAAACACTAAACCAGATTTCAACACGTACCCGTGACATTGCCTGCCCGATAAAGCGCACCCGAGGTTAGAACACGACGAAATAACCGTCGAAAATATATACTCGTTCGGCTCGCAATCATCGAATTTGTTCAAACCCATTGATTGAAACAGTCTTAGGACTTGAAAATCCATGTGGGTTTTGGAGTACCCGGATAATAAAGTACTCCATGAGATTATGTTTCGTTTGGGCATTTGGTCGAACACTTGGTGGGCGTATTGTAATTCTTTGCATTTTGAGTAGAGGTTGATTAATGAGTTTGACTCGTGTGTATGGTGTATGGAGGATTGGTTGGATATTATTAAATGAGCGTGAATTGCTTTGCCGGAGTTCAGGTTTTGAGTTATGGCTAAGTGGCGTAGGAGAGTGGTGAATTGTGGTGGTCGTAATATCATTATGGGTCAAGATAGGTGTTATATAGATGTTAAACGTATATATAAAGTTAATTTATAACTTTATAAACTTTAGGCGATAACAAAGACGTATAATAGTATTCATAAAAGTATAAAACTGTATTATACATGTGTCAAAACATATTTCCGGTTTATATCGGCCGGTAATGCAGGTTATACTGGTTGTGCTAAGGCCATCCGTTGTGACACTAAGTTGTGGCGTTGTGGGACCAAAACGCCGGGTGTAGACCTTGTGTGAGAGAGGGGGAGGAGAGAGATGCGTTTTAGACCATCCGTAGTCGCACCGTTTTCGTGGCGTTTTGAGCTATAACGTCGGGGGTTTCATGGTGGACAGAATAATTGGATCCGGTGGTGGGTTTTCATGTTGGCAGAAGTAATTGGATCTAGTGGGTTTCATGGTGGCCGGAATGATTGGATCCGGTGGTGGGTTTTCATGTTGGCCGGAATAATTGAATCCGGTGGGTTTCGTGATGGCCGGAATAATTGGATCCGGTGGTGGGTGCAAAAAAGTGTAAACGTGACTGGGCGCCACGTGACGCATAACGCCTGGGGTGGGACATTATGACTACACCCAGTTTTTGTAAAAAAACATAATTCTGACTGGGCGTCACGTAGCGCATAACACCTGATGGTGGAGCTTTATGACTACTCATGGTCTTAGAGACATTTTCATACTACACCCACTTTTTACAAAATGCCCATAAGCTGACTAAACACCACATGACGTAAAATGCATGTGTTGCCTAATTTTGAATATGCATGGTCTCATTGGTTTAGTAAATTAGGCAAACATTTTAAAGTTTTAACCGCCTGAATTAGCGATAATATGGGTTTGTATCATTGTACTAGTTTAAGCCCAATATAAAATTTTAGGATTAAACTTTAAACCAAAGACTTTTAAGCGGCCCATCCACGAACCATCTACCTCACGATTTTTAGTTTTAACTTTAGCCCCAATATAAAATTTTGAGTTTAAACTTTAAACCAAAGACTTTTAGCGACTCATCCACTAACCATCTACCTCGCGGTTTTTAGTTTTAACTTTAGCGGTTTTTAGTTTTAACTTTAGCGGTCAAATCGAATTGCTATAAAAATTTTCATCGAGCACCTTTTGAATTATTTTTTCATTTTTCATCGAGCACCTTTTGAATTATATTTTCAAATAATCTTTTGAATTATTTGCTATAAAAATTGTGTTTAGATTAATTTTGAGTTAAAGTTATGCTTTAACGAAATTACACCCAACCTGATACAACCGCTTGTAGTAGTATTTTAAACCCAAGCTGACATGATTGCGATGCGACTAATTGGTCTCGTTACCTCACAAGGGATACCGGCACTCGATTGTAATGGGTTAGGCGTTTGGCGTAACGTAAATGATTGCAAATTTCCAAACTAACTTGATCACAATGTTCATGTTCAAACCCCGCAACAACAAAGATTAAAAGAAATTCGTCGTTAAAAAAAAATAAACAATCCAACCTTTGTTAAATTATTATTAAACTAAAAACCAATCAAACCCCAACTATACAACTTTCCCCAAATTCAATACCAAACCCTAATCCAAATCCTCCATACTATCTCCAATCTCAACCTCCATATCCATATCTTCATTCACCGGACCACCACTCGCCACCGTAACCACCACCTCCCACCCAACACCGTCATCACTCCGCCGCATCACCTCCTCTTCATCCACCGGCATCTCATACCTACACACCGGACACGATCCATGCACCGTCAACCACTTCATCACACACTCCGAATGGTACATATGCTTACACGGCATCTGTTTCACTTCACCGGTCAACTCAGTCAAACAGATCGGACAGTCTTCTAATTCATATTCATCTGATGGTACGGTAACTGTAGGTAGTGATTCAATTGATGATTTTGAAGCTGGATACGGGCCGGGTTTGACCGGGGCTCCAGGTAGGTTTGAGTAGACGGTGTAAACGAGTGGTTCGGATCCGTTTGAGAAGATGGATCGGGCGTGTGAGATGATGAATTCGTGAATGAAGGTTTCGAATTCCGGTGATGGTGATGACGTCATAATAATAATAATAATAATAATAATAATGGTGAATGGAAATGGAAGGTGTTTATATGTAGGGTGATTGGAAGGTTCTGGAAAGTTTGATTGTTTTTTGAATTGTTTATTATACGTTATTTGGAAGTCGGTTTTAGTATTTGTGGCGTTGTGATTTGACTGATCCACGTATTAAGATGGTGTTATAACTCATAAGCAAGATACCTACTTTCTATATACGGCTGTTCATGAACTGAGCCGAACCGAACACAACTTGTTCATATTTAGTTTGGTTTGAAAGCAAACAAACCGAGCGAATTGAATCTAAAGAAACGAACGATATCTATGTGCTTGAATTTGGTTTGTTATGAAACCGAGTGGCTTGATTTGGCTTGGTTTTGCTTTGGTCGTGCAAAATTTTCAATTTTAAATTTCTAAACCTTTAAATTATCATTAAGTCAAGACTTAAAAGTTAAAACTCTAAAATGCTTAAATTTCCAACTCTAAAATGTCTAAAACTTAAAGTTAACAAGAAAACATGTATAAAACAAGCAGCTAAGTTTAAATTTGAACTTCTTTTTTACTATGATACTTGTATATAACTTTGACATATAAACACAAACCGAGCTACATCTAGATAATGGGCAAGCGAGCAACAAGTCGTGCCGCTATTCCCTTTTGAATCGCAAAGTCTATTCTACTAAATATCAATCATTGGTTCCACGGGCCCTGCGAGTCACTGTGGACCACCTTCTGCACCAGCTCCAAAAAGCGAACCGTCTCGGGAGCTAGGGAGCCAAATGTGTCGAAGGCAAATGGAATGAATACGTGATGATTCTCCAAACACACTGCCTCATGCTTAACAACCTTCCTAGATTTTGCCCTCAAAACTGCCTGTCCCGGAACGAAGTCACTGTCTCTCAGCCCACAAACGGGGACACCCTAGTGAGGTCGACACACGCATGCTTACCCCCTGTCCAGCCAAACACAAGAACGTCCGCAGGACGCAGGGTAGATCTTCCCTCTCGCGGATCAGTCAGAAAATTAACAGGTGACTCTTTCTTGGCTGAGATCCCGGCGCGCCTAAGCACATCCCATAAGACATATCTAACCCAGTCGTGACGATACTTGAATCCCGACAATTCCTTACAGTGGAGGGCATGCTCACCAAATCTATCCAAACAGACTTTTTTACAAATGGGGCATGATTCGTCTAGAGGGAAAAGAGGAATCATAAGTCGGTATTTAGGGATGACTATGTATTCAACTGCCGACATCCGTTGCCCAAGACCTTCAATGGGCACAACAGTAAAAGATCTTGGGTATGAGCCTTGAAACAAGCAAAAACTGCCTTTTGTCTCGGGGTCATATCGAATCGCTCCTCTAAATTTGAACTTTAAAATTTTAAAAACTTTGAAAAATAGTATATTTTTATACATATGCATATTAAAATATAAAAAATTAATAAATAAAAAATAAATTAGAGTAGAACCGAGCGACGTTTGCTTTCAAACCGAACCGAACCGAACGGCTCATTTCCAAACCTAGCCAAAATCGAACGAGCATTTTTTGAACGAGCGACGAGCAGTTTGGAAAACCCTATTTTTATATGATCTCTCGCCCAACTTAGTTAAATAATTTTGTTAAATAAAAGAGTATTCAATCAAATGCAACATAAAGAATTGTTGTGTCTTCCGCATAAGCTCGAACAAGGCGAACAAGTAACAATACATGCATCCTTGTTGTGAGCCTACGGTCCGGCGTCAAGCTCTAGATTCGCGAATGATAAACGAATAGAGGGTGGACCCTCCTTAGCTCACATACTATATGCTTGTATTTTTAATATTGAGTTAAGTGCCATTTTAGTACCTGTGGTTTGTTCAATTACGCAACTTTAGTACCGATTTCGAATTTTTTGCAATTGGCTACCTCACTTTTCTAAAACTTGCAATTTTAGTACTTTTTTTTAACACCGTCTATTTTTTCCGTTAAGTTATGGGTACTTTGGTAATTTCATTATTTTCCTCTTTTTTTTCACTTTTCTCTCCCTTTCTTCTACCAAATCTTCTTCCTGCTACCTATTCCCCACCACCACATCTCTCTCTTCTCTCTTTTGCCCCGGTCACCATTTCCGGCGAGCTACCACCATATCTCCAATTAAATCCACCCCCCCTTTAGAATACCTACTACTGGAATCCCATATCTCTGGTTAAATCAACAACAACCACCGCTAGAAAACCAACCACCATCATCAACCACCGTCCAACCTACGACAACCGTCACCGGATCCGCCACCACCACCTGCGGCCAACCAATACCACCACATCTCATCTCACCACGAAATAACCACCACAGCCCAGCAACCATCGCAAACACAATTACCATAGCCGCCGCTACTAACCCTAACACCACCCAGACCTGCCGCCACCAACCTTAACCTTACCTCCAATAACATGTTATGAGAATGAAAAAAAAAACTTCAGGTGTATTCTCAATCTGCGACCTCAAGAACAAATTAAGCAATAATTTATGGCTTTTGCTGCTGCTAACGGTGATAGGCAAGCGGGAACCGTGAAATAGATTGTGATTTATGTGGAATTTGAGGATTTGTGGAGGATTCTAGAACAATTATACGGATGTAGAATGTTTTGGGTTTGAATATTTTGGGATTTAGTGTTGGCTTGGAATTAGGCAAAATATTTTAAAAGAGATGATGGGAAAGATGTGGTTAGAACTGAGAAGACGAAGAGAAAGAGAGAAATGGAGAAAAAGGAAAAAAAGAAAAATAATGAAATTACCAAAGTACACATGACTTAACGGAAAAAATGGACGGTGTTAAAAAAAGTACTAAAATTGCAAGTTATAGAAAAGTGAGGTAGCCAAATGTAAAAAATTCAAAATCGGTACTAAAGTTGCGTAATTGAATAAACTACAGGTACCAAAATGGCACTTAACTCTTTTAATATTTCATATTTGTAATTACATTAAAAATTACTATATTATATTAATCATATTCAATTAAATAATAGTTTTTATACTTTTATCATTACGTTTTTCCCCTCATCTACTCACAACCAATTTTCAAAAATATTAAAAATTATAAAATGCGATCATTGTTTTTTTCAAATTAACCAACGAACAATAACAAATTTTTCTCTACTTCGTTCACAACCACTTACAACTATTCTTGCATACATAAAAACACACATAAATATGAAAAAAATATGAAGCATAAATGCTCTAAGACCCTTTGTTACGAAGAGCATTTGAAACCCGGTCCCTATACCGGGTCGGGTCATTGTATTTGGCCCGTTTACGAAAAACCCGACCGGTTTTGTGGGTGAGTGGGCGGCCCGGACCGGTTGACCCGACGGGTGAACCGTTAAAACCCAATTTTTCATTAAATTCATAATGAAATTTGCATGCCAGGATTCGAACTTGAGTCATTTGGGAGATAGAAGCTTTAATAATTACCCATGAGCCAACCAACCAAGCTTCATTGATGTCTCTATTGATCAAACATAAATCATACATATTTAAAAAGCAAGGTATAAAACATAAATAAACAATTTATAAATTGGATGTGGCTCAATAGTAGAGCACTCACTTTATAAGTAAGAGGTAGGGGGTTCAAACCTCACTATCACCAATTTATATGAGAGATATGAGGGATGACTATGGCTTGCCAGGGTTCGAGTTCTAATCTCACCCGGTTTTACTGGCTTCTCGCTATCGTGCCGTTTGGTGGGTGTAGGTAGAGGTGCACAAATCGGTTTTTTTGAAAAAACCGGTTCGGTTATTAACCGGACCGGTTTTTTTTTATCCAGAAAAAAACCGGTTCGGTTAATAACCGGACCGGTTATTAACCGGTTTTTGTCAATGAAAACTCAAACCGGCCAAACCGGTTTGGACCGGTTTAGAAACCGGTTAGAACCGGTTATTAAACCGGTTTTTTTACAACCGGTTTTTAATAACCGGTCTAACCGGTTAACCGGTTTTTTTTTTTTTTTTTTTTTTTTTTTTTTTTTTTTTTGCTTTAGGGTTTAGGGTTTAGGGTTTCGTTGTTAGCATTCTTTGCTTGGAAGATTAAAAACACATAACTTTCATTTATAGCTTTTACATTAAAAATACAAACATTAAATCGTTATCGCATATTCGTAACTCAAAAATACAAACATTAAAGAATGCTTAGACACGATTACATTAACAAGTTGATGTTTGTTACTCATTTTCTTCGCTACCCGATCCCGAGCTATTCCTTAGGTAATCGTCGTACGCGGCTTCTTCATCGGTCATTGGTTGAGTGTGTCCTTGATTGACCTCGTCTTCATACAAGGCCGCCTCATACTCCATTTCCCCCTCGAGTGAGCGTTGATGTTGTGCCCTATCTAAAGAGTCCAAGTAATCCTTGTAGCAAATCGACATCTCTACAGCTGGTGGAGTGAGTCGAGTCCTCCTAATCGATATAACCCTGCCAGAAACAGAAAAAGCAGACTCCGAAGCTACCGTGGAAGCTTGGACCGTTAGTAAATCTTTGGCCATGGCGGCGAGGATCGGAAACTCATCCTCCTTACCTCTCCACCAAGCCAGCATATCAAGACTTCTAAATTCATCCGGAGTCATGTGTTTCACAAAGTTGGTACCACCATACCTTCCAAGTTCACTGCTTGGGGTGTTTACCCTTTGACGTTTACCGGCGTCTTCCCAAATCATGTAGTACATCCCCATTTCAAGGTCGGTTTGGGATTGGGATTGGGCAACAGCTCTTAACGAGTCATGAATTTGGGAAGACGACCCGTGTTTTGTAAGGTAAACATCATACATGTTTGCCAAGGTGGTGTTGAAAGCATTCTTTAAAGTTTGGTTATAATGGGGGTTTTGATCGTCGTTTAACTCTAGCTCATCACAAATTTTTTCTATTAAAGCTTCAACACCACCAACATTGATGCAAGGGTTTAACGCAGCCGCACAGGTCAAAACAGCGGGTAGTTGTTGAAAATATTTTCTAAATTTTTCTTTCATTTTTGCACCCATATCAAAATAAGGTGCACCCCTACAATGAATTTCAGTCAACTTTGTGCACATGACAGCAATTTTTGGTAAAGCAATGGGGCTTGTTGGATAGTAAACCCCGGATAAACTAGTTGTGCAAGATTTAAAAATTTGAAGAACCTCCGTAACGATCTCAATCAATAACCAGTTTCTAGGATCGTACGGTGCACATTTACCCCTATTTGACAAAATTTGATGAAACGCAATTAACGATTGTTTTTGTTGGATGGCTTTCTCAAACATTTCACAAGTCGAGTTCCATCTTGTTGGACAATCCCAATTAGGCCCCAACCATTGACAGTTAGCTTCTTCACAAAATTTTTTGTATCTTGAAAATGTTGAGTTGTTGCTAAAAACATCTCGTAACATTCTTTTAAAATTGTTTCTTTGCGTTTCGATCACGTTTAACCCATCTTGCACGGCCAAGTTGATAATATGTGCAATGCATCGGCTATGAAAAAACGCTCCATCACAGATAGGTTTATACTTTAATTTTAAATGGCCAACCGCGGCCGTATTGTTGGACGCGTTATCAAACGATATTGAAAAGATTTTATCTTCAATCTTGTATTGTCGAATGACTTTATCCAAGAGTTTAAAAATATTTCTACCCGTGTGCGGGTAATCAAACAATTGAAACGCAACGGTTCGTTTCATCATTTGCCACGACCGGGGGTCAACCCAATGAGCCGTCACACAAATGTATGAGTCGGGCGAACCATTAGGTACCGACCACACATCCGTTGTTAAGTTCACACCAGTTTGTAAGTTTGAAAAGTATGAAATTAGTTCGGATTTAGCGTTTTTCCATGCTTTAAGACAATCTCTTCTAAGGGTCGAACGACTTACGTGTTGGTAGCGTGGTTGAACATACTTTTGCATCATCTCCGTGAATTGAGGGTTGTCGAAGTGGTTGAAAGGAAGTGATTGTTGAATCACAAAGTTGCCAAACTGTTGACGTACCGCTTCAAGGTCGTACGTAAACACCGTTCCTTGATTCGTCATCTCCGGCTGCGAACTACTTCCGGATTCGTCCTTCAAGACCTTGCAAGAGGGCTTTTCTACATGAGCTCTTAAACTGGAGTTTGCTTCTTTGTTATAAAACTTCAAACAATGTTTGCATCTAGCTTTTTGGGTTCCGTTAGACATTTCGCATAGGTCGAAATGTTGCCAAATATCTTGGTTTCGTTTCGTGGGGATGACCCGAACGACGGTTTCTCCCGTGTTCGAGGCACCCATGTTGACCGATGAAGCAGCACTTTGGGAGGCCATGATAATCGACTACGAATTAAGAGTGGTATACTCGAGTATGAAATAAACGACTACGAAAGAAGAGCGTTTGGAGTTGTATAATCGCGTATGAAATAAACGTTTAGAGCGTTTGGAGTTGTATAATCAAGTGTGATCTAACCAATACCCAACCTAAACTATATATAGATGTTTGTGGGGGTAAAATGGTAAAAAAACAAAAAAAAAACGGCTAAAAAACGGTCAAAAAAAAAAAAAAACGGCTATAAAGCCGTTTGGTAACGTTCGAAAACCGGTTTAACCGGTTAACCGGTTATTAAAAAACCGGTTAACCGGTTTTTTTTATAACGGTAATAAACCGGTTATTTTAAAAACCGGTTAACCGGTTTTTTAATAACCGGTTATTAAAAAAAACCGGTTATAAAAAAAAACCGGTTATAAAACCGGTTTTGGCTCCAAAACGTATAACCGATACGTAAACCGGTTACGTAAACCGGTCAAACCGGTTTTTAAAAAAACCGGTTTTTAAAAAACCGGTTTCCGGTTGAACCGGCCAAACCGGTTCCGTAACCGGTTTTTTTGAACACCTCTAGGTGTAGGGGTCGGGTTTTATCCGGGGAATCCCTCAATAGGTGGACCGCTAGGAACACCATCCGTCCGGACTAGTGGCCGGATCGGGCTACCTTTAGCCAATGGGGGCCACGTACGGAGTACCCGGCGTTACTTAGTTGGTCGTTAAAAAAACATAAATAAACACTAAAGTTTGTTATTATTATTATTTTTCGTTCATTATTTTTAATATGTATATGAATTATATATATATATATGCAATTATATATTTAAATTATTTACGACGTCATCCGGGTCAAACACATCGGTCCGTCCTCCGGGTCGGTCCGACTTTTGACCCGGCAAGGCGTCCGAGTCGACGTCCGGGCAGGGTTTGAAAACATTGACGAAGAGACACCGCCAAGGGGGCAGTTTGGATAGGCTTTGAAGCTCCAAACGGCCAAACACCTCTGAGAAGCATGCGTCTCTCTCTCTCAAACACATACATACATACATACACACACATGATAAATGGCTTTAAATCAAAACGGGGTGCGATAGAAAAAGGGCTTCGAGGTCCCGTTTTCTACGTGACTCCTGACGATAACATACAATGAAAAGTTTAAAAGATCTTTTGCTAAATAAATCATGTGGTAATCAATGAAAACATGTGGTATATCCGTATAACCACACTATTAAACGTACACGAAACAATAATACCCCGCGAAAACCGTTATTATATAACTAAAACAACTAACAATTAAAGATATATAATTTTGGGAATAACATAATCTTGATTTTGTGGATCAATCACATACCCATCAATCCAATCCACCTGCACTGTAATATTATTATTCTTATCTTCTGCAATCAATCAATCAATCAATTGTTGGTCTCGGGTTTCGTTTTTTTTAACGAATCCCGAAGCCAAAGTCTCAATTTCTTTCAATGGATGCTTCATATGTTCCGGGTCGGGTTGATATATTCCAGATTTACACGCGCTATTGCGGTAATTATATAATTATACTATATTCATTTGTTGTGTGAATTTAATATTACCATTTGATCCGTATCTGTTAAGTTCGTTACGATATACATCCTATTGGTAAAAGTAAAATTTGAGTGTTAAAACCCAAAAGAATTGTTTTGTTAGATTAACATATAAAAACAAGTATTTAAAAGAATGTTTATTTGGTCGACAAACCTCGGTCTCGGTTATTGAAGCGGTAACTGGACATGAATTCGGTTAATTTTGATTATGTTCGTTACGGTACTGGAGCTAAATAAGAAAAAAATGTAGAAATTGAGGTGGACAAATGGCCAATTTGGGGGGGGGGGGTCGGTCGGTAAAGTTGTGCGTTGGTAAAACCTGAGCGTTTTCGGTCACGGACAGAGAGGCGGCGAGTTTGCGTGCATTTGGTTGGTTTTCGTGAGGTTTGTTATGCTACCGGAACTAGAAAAAAAATGACGTTTGGTCGGTTTCTGTTACGTTCGTTATGGTAAATGAAAAAAAACAAAATTTGGTCGGTTTTCGTGAGGTTTGTTATGCTTCCAGAACTAAAACAAAAAAAAAATGATGTTTGGTCTGTTTCCAATACGTTCAAACGATTTACAATGAAGTGGCAGGTAAGCGGGCAACACGCTGCGCCGCAACCCCCTTTTGGATAGCAAACCCAATCCGACTAAAAACAAAGTTTTGATTCTTATAGGCTGATACGTTACTATACACAACTTTCTGAACCCTATTCAAAAGGTCCACGACATCCGGAGCTAAGAAACCAAAAGTGTCAAAGGCGAAGGGGATAAACACGTGTTGATTCTCCAAACAAGCTCTCTCGTGTTTAGCAACCTTGCCCGATGCCGCCTTCAATGCTGCCTGGCCTGCTACAAATCCAGTGTCCCTAATCCCAACAAGAGGGGACACTCCTGTGAGGTCGGCACAAGCGTGTTTTCCCCCTACCCACCCAAAAACAAGTATATCGGCCGGTCGTAACGTAGATCTTCCTTCTTGAGGATCCGTAAGAAAGTTTACGGGGGCTTCCTTTTTAGCCGAAATTCCGGCTCGTTTAAGAACATCGCATAGAACATCCCTCACCAAATCATGCCTGTACTTAAACCCAACCAACTCTTTGCAGTGAACCGCATACTCGCCAAAAGAATCCAAACAAACCTTACGGCAAACCGGGCACGGCTCATCTACCGGAAACAAAGGGATCATTAACCGATACTTCAGGATGGCCCGGTACTCCAAAGCCGACATATGTTGGCCCAATCCTTCAATAGGGAGAACACTTAAGAAATCTTGAGCCCGAGGAGCCCGAAGACACTCAAACACCGCTTTCTGACGAGGGGATAAATCAAACTTCATTTCCAAACTCTTGATGATTCCACTATAAAGGGCACTCGCCAAAGCATGTTGGGCTTTAGGGGGGGCGGTGTCTTTATGGTAACCGAACAAAAAACAAAATTTGGTCGGTTTTCATAGGTTTATTATGCTACCGGAACTAAAACAAAGAAAAATGATGTTTGGTCGGTTTCCATAACGTTCGTTATGGTAGCCGAACAAAAAAAAATCACGGACCAATATGGTGCCAAGTTCTTAATTATATATAGTAGTAATTAATAGTGAATTCAGTAATTTGAATCAGATTGGAGAGATTGGCAGGTGATTATTTCTTCTAGTGTTGTATTAGACACCAGTATTCACGTAACGCGTTAACTGTGATTTAAGGAAAAAACTATAGTAGTACAATACTTTGGAGAGAATAAAATGCTCATTTTATTAGTGTAACTTATTTAAGGAAATATCAATGTACATAGGCCTGTAAACGAACCGAACGTTTGGTGAACTGTTCATGAACCGTTCAGTGGGAAGTTCGTTTATGTTTGTTTATTTATGTTCGTGAACGTTCATTTATGTTCGTTTAGATATTAATAGAAAACAATTAAATATTATCTTGAAAAGTCATCTACTTAATGGTTTTTTATGCTCGTTTGAGTTCATTAAGTATGTTCATTTATGTTTGTTTGTGTTCATTTATTCATTTATGCTTGTTTATCATTTTTCAGTTATGTTATTTATGTTCGTGAACTGTTTGTTTAGAACATAAACGTACACGATCATGTTCATTTTTTAAATAAACTAACACAAAATATGTGTTCGATTAAGTGTTTGTGTTGGTTTAACTTAAATGAACGAACACGAACATGCCCTTGTTCATGTTCGTTCAGTTAGTTTACATGCCTAAATGCACGTAAAAGTTACGACCGTTTTAAAAATATCGTGTTTAAAAATGAAAAAATGTGAGTAGTCTTTAAATAATCAAAAAATTAATATCGTGTTGTTGTAATATAGTATAGATTAGTAGCTGATTTTCAAACTATTTGTTGCAGAAGTGACATCAGAGGCATTGAGTTATGGAGGAGATGGTTACGGGCCTGCGAATGAGTCAAACAAGGCTAAATTATGCAGGGATGCATTATCCAATCTTCTTCAGCTAATTGAGTCAAGTGTAGACAAAAGGTATGTGTAACTAAGTTTGACTTGTTCAAAAGTCAAAGTAGTTAGAAGTATTAATGTTGAGTAAACTACGGATTTCGTCCCTGTGGTTTGTTCAAATCTACAGTTTTAGTCCAATAGTTTTTGCGATTTTTATCCCTGGGGTTTCATTTCACTTGCAATTAAGCCCGACCCCACTAACCCCGTTAAGTCTAGTCGTTAAAAACCGTTAGCGTGTCCCTCATGTAAGGGGCAATTTTGTCCTTTTTCTCCTCAAATAAACCCAGCCTTAATTCGCAAGCCCTCTCACGTGAGGGGCTGGGGTGTATTTGGGAAAAAAAGGACAAAACTGCCCCTCACGGCACAATGATGGGTTTAACAACCAAACTTAACGGGGTTAGTGGGGTCGGGTTTAGTTGCAAGTGAAATGAAACCACAGGGACGAAAATCGCAAATTTGAAACTATTGGACTAAAACCATTAAACCACATATTTGAACAAACAGCAGGGACGAAAACCACAGTTCTCTCATTAATGATTAATGCCTTTTAGCCATAGCTATTAAAAGCCCTTGCTTCTTGCGCCTAGGCCCATTTTTCAGGCGATGCTCATATGCTAAATAAATGCTCTTCTAGTTCCTAGACAAGCGCTTTGGCATTGTCTATGATAGAAACATGAGAAGATAAAAGCCGTGCAAAAGAAATGCAAGGAGTGCTGTTGAAATTTAGGTCTCTAGGAGAGGTCAAAGGAACTACATTGAACGTTTAGTTATTCAAGTTTTGGATTTAAATTTGAATCTTGACTATTTTAGAACCTTTAGTACTAATTAGATGATACTAAATGTTATATAATAGCTTTTATTTATCTTATATGAAGATAATATTATTTTTCATATATATTTAAGTGCGTTTTTTTTGCACCTAGCGCATTTAATTACTATGCTTTTAGCATCAGGTTTCACGAGTAATATAGCAACATAATAAAGATTAGGGATATATAAACGTGTAATAATATTAGTCGATTTGTTACAGAATGCCTATATTTGAACAAATTCCTGTGCTCATGTCAAGGCTTGATTTGATGGTGAGATATGATCGATTTCTACTTTCATTTGTGTATTATGTTATCCAGTTTAAAGCATCATTTCACTAATAGTTAGAAACACATCCATATCTGTATAAACGCGTTTTTATAATCTGCACTGCAGGCAGACTCGTGTGAATTCTCACGATTCTATAACTTCGTCTTCTTTATATCCCGAGAAAATGGTCAACGAAGCATCGGTAAGTTTGAATATACATGAAATATGCATGAAATATGGAGCATTATCTTAGATGAACGTTCGATACAAAACCAAATGTTTTGATTATATTATCTTGGGTTGCCGTTTTTTTGTCAACTGTTCTTCGCTGTAAGCCGCGCAGTCATGGCATGGAAACTAGTTTTATCCGGAAGGTTTCGGTTACTCAATCAATGGTGCAGCTTTGTTGAGGTGAGTTTAGTTTCACAAATGTTATTAACTTGTTATATAAATAAAGTCTGCATATGTGCATGCTTTTAGCTAAAAGCTTACATTTTTTTACACATACGATATTAAACTACAAGAATTTGACACATTTTTATTTTTATGAACTTGTTATATAAATAAGTCTGCATATGTGCATGCTTTTAGCTAAAAGCTTGCATTTTTTTACAATTTTTTTTATTTTCCCTTGCAAAGATCTCATTCTGCAAACCGTGCTAATATTTTTACATCATCCTTCATTGTTTTATGTATTCGTTTATCTTATTCCGTTCGTATGGAGTTAATTAATTTTTGAAGTGAATATGTAGAAAAATCAGCGGCATAATATCTCTGAGGACACATGGCGACAAGTTTTGGCTTTTAGTCGTTGTGTACATGAAAATCTTGAAGGATATGATCCTGAAGGTATCGAGTTCAAACTTAAAAACATATTTTTTTCCGTCCGATTTCTTTTAGTAAACATTTAAACCATTCTTTTGAGACATTTAAAGGTAAAATACATACTTATATAGTAAACATTTTCATACGAGCATCATTTTAACTAAAAGCTTACATTTTTGTTTCTTATTGCAGGAGCGTGGCCCGTTTTGGTTGATGAGTTTGTTGAGCATGTGTATCGGTACAATTTTTATTTAAAAATCTTTTTGGTTTTACCATTTTGGGATCATTAGCATATTATTCGTACTTACTCGTTTTCAAATAACCGGGCCAAAACAGGGTAAATGGATATGAGAACACGCGTAATGTTTGTTGCAGTTGCAGTGATTCAGAAACTCAACCGATTGATGACTCTCTCCCCGGTAAGCGTTTTCATTTGGCCCAAAGGATCAAGAATTCTTACAGTTTTACTTTTAACTACGATTTACACACGAGTCGGATCTGTTTGGTTCGGGCCATGGGTCATAAAGGGTTTGGGTCGAAACGGGTCAATAAAAAATGTTTTTTTTGGTTTGGTTCGGAACGCGTTGGATTAAAATAATTGCGCAAAATTCATAATTAACCAATTTAAAACATTTTTTTAGAGTGAACTGTGGTTTTCGTCTCTGTGGTTTGTCTAAATATGCGGTTTTAGTGTTTTAGCCAAATAGTTTCAAATTTGCGATTTTCGTCCCTGTTGTTTCATTTCACTTGCAATTAAACCCGAATTCATTAACTCCGTTAAGTCTGGTCGTTAAGCCCATCAGCGTGCCCCTCACGTGAGGGGCATTTTTGTCCCTTTTCTTTCCAAATAAACCCCAGTCGTAATTCGCAAGCCCCCTCATGTGAGGGGCTGGAGTGTATTTGGAGAAAAAAAGGACAAAACTGCCCCTCACGTGATGAGTACGTTAATGGGTATAACTACCAGACTTAACGGGTTTAATGAACTCGGGTTTAATTGCAGGTGAAATGAAACCACATGGACAAAAATCGCAAATTTTAAACTATTGAACTAAAACTGCAGATTTAGACAAACCACATGGACGAAAACCGCAGTTTACTCTTTTTTTTTAATCTAATCTTTCACTCTCGGCTCGTGCAGGTTTAAAAATCATTCCCGGTGTAAAGAGGAAGTATAGTGATGACTTACAAAATCAAGAATTAACCAATAACAATACCATTATTATTCATTCCAAGAGAAGACACACCGATTTAGCTAATAACCCTTGCGCTATAGAAGGCAGCCTCTCGGAAGGTATTCAAGAACTGTTTAAGTTTTCGAGTCTGTCTTCTTTGCAGTTTGATCGGGAAACACGTGTTTGATAATTGATATACATTGTAACATTACTTGTACTCACATGAATTTATACATATATTTGTGACAAGTATTGGTTATTCGTGGTTGAACAACGAGATGTCGTTAAGGTGGTTTGATTAAAGATTATATATTTAGATGCCTCAAACATATGCTGCAATCAAGAAGGCGGAAACAGTGATGAACCGGTGCATGATGATGATGATGATCGTGTGATTCGTCCATGGATAATATGTATGCTGTCAAGCTTCTGTTGGCACCATTGGAGTTGAGAAGTTGAGATTAGCGGCATCATGAGCACTCGTGACACGAGCTTTAAATCGATCATGGCGAACATTATCTCTCGCTTCTCAGCTTCCGCCATTATTTTCACTTGTCTTCTCAACCAGCATCTCTGCTTGCCTTGCAAATCTTTCATCCATAATTCTTTCTTTAAATGCAAACAATAAACACGAAAACCAATTCACATTAGTTTTGTTACTACACAAAATGGCGGTCGGATATGAGATGAGTTCAAATGGTCACCTGTCGAAGTGTACGCGTAATATTATGCAGAAAGTTGAAGTCTCGAGGGTCTTGTAAAGGTGAACGGTTCCATGAAAGACGGCTACGAGCTCTCCACCATGGTTTCTTCTCATCTAAGTCGATGAACGACTTGAAAGTCTTGATGCATTTTTCGATCGTTTGCAACATGTCAGTCACCCTGATCGTTAAGCCTTCGTTCCTTCCTTCGTCAACATTTTCTTCAAGTGTATAAAGTATTTTAAGTTAAAGATAAAACAAGTAGCGGTTCGACAAGTTATTTACAAAGACGAGCACTGCTTAAGACGGGTAAGAAATCTATGGATGTAACTCACATGGTAGTACGAGCTTGTCTAGGTTTGAGTTCAGCTTGTTATGAGCTCTATTTTAATTTGGATTTTAAAATGGCATGTGTTGACCCAAACTAAATTGATTTTTTTTAAATGGTCTGGTAGTCTGCTCTGACCTGAACTCATTTTGTTCAAAACCCGTATTTACTCGCTACCCAAATCCACCTAATACACATACAACTATTTATATATATACACATAAAATAATCTATATATATTTTTTTATCATAACTAAGTAAATGATAATATTTGTCATATAATTATATTACTATTCAATGAAATAAAAATTGTTATATTCATATAAATAAAATTCGTTTATGTTCTAGAGCTTGATCAAACTATAGCTCGGGCTTGTTTAAGATGGACTCGATTTAAATATTAAATGAGTCGATTTTGCATAGCCAACGAGCAACTTCTACATTTCTAACCAATACAGAAAGTAGATGTGACGAAAGTACAAATCAGTTGCTAGTCACTCTATATAGGACCGAATGTTACCCGAAATATGAGGAACTTGAAGTAGGCTGTTGAGAGAAGACCTTTTTCGGTAAATTTCCAATATCTTTTACCCTTTTCGGATCTTTCATCCTCCATAAACCTCTCAAGCAAAATTTTAAACCTTTGAAATTTACTAACCAAAGTACTGCTACATAATGCACCATAGGATGGAGATGTACAAGTGGTACCAGAACAATAACTAGCTATCATACTCTCAAGCTTTCTATATTGATAATAGAGTGCTTCCCATGATAAACATGATTGAGCTACATACACCATCTCAAAGTCACTCTCCAAGCTCTTTACAATTCTTTTTTCATCATACATGTAGTGTTTATTCCTTAGGAATTCATCTACACTGTTATAAATTATCTATTAGTAATCGAATTCGGATAGACAACGAAGATGCATATTCATGAAGGAATGTATTTATTAAATAGACTATCTTCACATGTTGGCGGGTATGTGTTAAGACACGTAAACCCATACCCGAACACAACATGTACGTATATTTGTGGGTTAAGACCCATTTAAACTAAGGTTTTTATTTTTAGCTATTTTACACATGAACACTCTAAAATAAAAAAATTATGTTTAAACTTTAAACCAAAAAAATTACAACAATACTATGTGTATATAATTATCTATTAGTAACTGAATTAGGATAAACAACGAAGATGCATATTCATGAAGGAATGTATTTAGGGTGGTTAAATAGTCCGTCTTCACATGTTGACGGGTATGTGTTAAGACACGTAAACCCATACCCGAACACAACATGTGTATTTGTGGGTTAAGACAAACATGACCCGTTTAAACTAAGGTTTTTTTATTTTTAGCTATTTTACACATGAGCACTCTAAATTAAAAATAATAAAAAAAAGAAAAAATTACAACAGATTTATGTGTATAGAAAAATTATGTTTAAACCAACAAAACTATGTGTATATAAATTATCTATCAGTAACGAATTAGGATAAACCGATAAACAACGAAGATGCATATTCATGATGGAATGCATTGTGGTTAAATAGCCGGCTTCACATGTTGGTGGTTATGTGTTAAGACACGTAAATCCTTACCCAAACACAACATGCGTGTTTGTGGGTTGATACGAACATGACTTATTTAACCTAAGATTTTTTATTTTTAAATATTTTTACATATGAGCACTCAAAGTAAAAGAAAATTACAACAAAACTAACGTGTATAGAAAATTATGTTTGACATAAAATAACCACTTACTTTAAGTTTAAGTCAAGTAATGAAATAAAATATTGGGTCAACTTGTGAATCTTGAACGTTTACCAAACACGAGTGTTCATAGGTTTAACCCAAAACTATCCAAAACCCGTTTATTCCGAATCATGAATTTCATGTTAAATTCATGTCATATCATGTTATGTTATGATTCGTTATACATCGGTGGAGGAATATAATATTATTTTCGACTAGAGAATAGAAAACTCACTCAATCCACATGTTCGCTCTTGGTTGAGAAGATCAAACCACTTCATTCTTTCAGCATACACTTGGTAGAATGAATCCTTTTCTTCTTCCTTGGGTTTAACGGGTGAAGACCCGATGCACAACCTACAAAAAAGAAAAAATACAAGTATCAAAACCTTTTCTATTTACAAAGAAAAGCGTAAAGACATTATGAAGTTAAACTTACCTGAGACAACGCTTCTCGAAGAAGCCATTCCTTGGCAACCAGAGCTTCTTGGAGGGCGGCTTGAGCTTGGTTACGGGCGCGTTCGGCTTCACTTTGGTTGAGGTTGGCAAGCAACACTTCTTTAGCCGCAGCCTCTTCAACGCCCTTTAGCTTCCGCTCAGTCTGGTCAAGCACCCCCCTCTGGTCCAGGATCTCTTGAAGCTTCTTCGCGTCTTCCATCGCCAAGGCATCATGAGCCTGTTGGAGCGCCTCTAGTTTAGCTTTAAGTTCCTCATTCTCGAGGCGTAGAGGCTCAGCAACAGCTTCAGCCTTGGTGGCCCTTTCAGTTGCGTTCCTAGCAGTTTCCTTAGCCAGCCGAAGCTGTTCGTTAACAGCTTGGGCAGCCTTGGAACGGGCCTCGAGACGGGCCTGAACTTCAACTTCAAGGGCCTTGAACGCCTTCTCCTTCTCCGCAGCAGCCGCGGAGAGCCTCCTATTCTCCTCCCGGACAGCCCGCGCCTGAGCTACTTCTTGAATACGAGCTGCTTTTAACTTGTCGTTTTCACGACAAAGCAGCTCGACGCGCGGCTGCATCCGGGCCAGGAGAACCCGAAGCTCATTGGTTAGCCTACCCTCCTGGTAGCTAGCCATGGCTTCCCCCAACGCACCACTGTGAGCTGCGTGACGAGCCCACTCCACGCACTCCACAGGTGTGCGAAGGGTTGTTCCTCGGCGGATGTTCCATCGTGGAACATATACTTCATTGGAATCCGACACTGCAAAAAACAAAAAGCAGTTAGGAAAAGATGATAAAAAAAAAATAGGCCAAAAGAACCCTACGCACCTGTAGGGTCAATAACAGGTCGATAGCCGCCAAACCCATCACCTGAACCCAAGGGAAATCCGTCCAAGAGGTCAGGTAGATGGGAAGGAGGCAGAGGTTGGCGAGAAGCCCCATGCATACCTGAAGGATCGGCCGTCGTTGCCGATGACGGAGGAGGCATGGTGAAGGCCGCCGCGGTCGCCGCTGCGGAGTCCGCAGCAAAAGTAACCGCCGGCTCAGTGAAAGATGCGGTAAATATGGCACTGACAGCCGGCGGTGATGTCATCACAGCTGGAACAGTTGGCTCAACGGAGTGAGCAACTGAACCAGCGGAAGCAGGCGCAGGCGCAGCCGCCTGGGTCGTCGCCTCAGGTAGGCTGACCAAGCCTACCGTCATGGGTCCGGAGGTACTCCTCCCCGCTTCACCCTGGAATGCGGTAGCATCCACGCCTGCACAAAGAAGATAAGTATTAATGATGGAATGCTATGAAGTTAAAAATAAAGTTTGTACTTACGGGTTTTCTTGAGCCGGAAAGTGCGGACAGGCAGGGATGAACCCGATGGAGCCGGCCTCTTCACGCCGCTCACCGTTGTCTTCCTGGGCTCTCCGGAGGTGACAGTCGTCGCAGCCTCCGGAGCAGTGGTCTTATCACCACCGGGGTTCCCCGCCACCTCCTCGCTCTCGGTCTCTGAATCAGACCGAGGCACCGGATCGGCAGTGGAGGCCACCTTCGCCTTCCCCTTCCCGCCGGCAGCCTTCTTCTTCCGCACCAACGAAGGACCATCTGCGGATTCCTCATCAGAACACAGGATTAGAGGAATTCCAGCAGAGGTTTCAACATTGAGGGGTCGAGTGTTAAATAACGCCTTACCTGGCCGCCTGGCGCTCAGGATCTCGTGGCCTGGCGGGTAGACCTCCACGAACCGATCCGCCGTCTGTGCAAGGATGGGCAACTCGTTCTCATCTAGAGCACGAGTACCCATCCGAGCGGGACTATCTGCCTCCCGCGGATACAGGAGCGACTGCAAGTCGTTCCCCTCTGAAATAAAAGAAAAACAGTTAGAAGACAAACATATATAAACAAAGAAGAAAGAGCGTACCGTAAGGGACAGAGTTCAAACCGTATTCAAGGACGATCGGGATCTTTTGCGCATCCGCATCCTTCCACACCCGGCTCATCCCGAGCATCACCATCCCGGACTCCGCAAAGCGGTAAACCGGAGATTGGACTCGGGATATCTTCGAGAACCATTCCGCCTCCTGATAGTTGGAGGCGTGAAGGCTGGGGAGTGCTTGCCCATTCTTGAACTTCATGGCAAGGGGGATGGCGCGAGCGGAGATAAAAAAGAACTCCCGCTTCCATGAACGAAGACTGCGCTCGGTTGCGCAAATCTTCAAACCCTTTATCCGGGTTATCAGAGTATACCACCCCTTGATGCACCTCCAAGAGTAGAAGGTCATCAGGCGGTCGACGAAGGGCTCAACGCCCAGAATCCGGCACACCCACTCGAAGTGGCGAATCTTCGCGATCGCCATAGGGTGCACCTCAGTCAGGTGTACACCGTGCCTCTCCAGGACACGGTACACAAACTTTGTCAAAGGGAACCTAAGATTCCCGTAGACAAAGAATGCGGCATATACCCCGATCTTGCCTCTGGGCGCATCATACACCGTCTGATGAGGTTCAGGAAACTCAGGCTCGAGAGACTCGAGCATGAACTTCCTGACGATGTACTGATATAGATCGACAGGCAGAGCACACTGGCACTCGCCAGCAGTACTCTTGTCATCCTTGTCGGACGTGGATGACGGGTGCTCGGCGGGCACCCCAGCCTCCTGGGCTGTAGCCTCAAGGTCGTAAGCAGAAGACATTTTGCAGGTATGAAAAAGAGAACGATTTCAAGAGAATGCTCGACTGAAAAGGTGAGTATTCGCCGGAAATCGTTTTGAAGATGAAGAGAAAGTGAAAGTGCGGATTACAAAGGACCCTCTCCCCCTTTATATACTAATCGCAATTAATGCGGTGAATTTAATGCGGAAGAGAGAGAAATCGCAGGTGCAATGAAACTATGACACGTGGCAAAAAGCAAGCTGGCAACAGCTGTTGAAAGGACGCGTGCCAGTAATTTCGCGGCCACGCGCCCGAAAATTCGCGCCCACGCGCCTGAAAAAGCGCCTGGAATGACCATATACTGTCACGTCGCCATAACTTCCTGCACGTCCTGACACTGTCAGAAGAAACCGTCGGACGACGTTTCAATAGTTTGGACTGTTCTTATCCTTTCACTAACTCTTCGAATTTCAAAATTTCAAAAAGATTCAAAAGCGGGAAAATACCCCTTACCTTGGCAACCAAATAACTATAAGACAGGTGCGAGTAAAGTGTTAAGGCAAAACCCTTCACATACTTAGCACCCGCAGGGAATTAACGCCAGGAATACCTTGGAAGTAAAGTAACCGTAAGACGAATGCGGGTACAGTGTCAAGGCAAAACCCTTCACATACTTAGCACTCCGCAGGGAATTCAAACCAGGAAGGATCTTCTGGGCCATGCTTGCGGAAACGGGAATAACATCCCCGCATGGCGGGAACGTCGAGAACTATATTGTTTGAAACTCCAAGATGGAATTGGTGGTTTTAACATAATTGATCACTATGTTGAAAACTACCAAAACCCCATGGAGAATCCACACAAGTGGGACTCAACGCTCCTGACTTGCGAGGAGGTTACAGACCTACCCGCTTCATACCCAAAGATCAAGCAGAAAAGTCGGGAATTTCTGCGTGACATTAGGAAAACCGCGGGAAGAATCCCCACGGAAAACCTTAAAACTAAAAACCCTTTTCAAAACCCCTTGCTAGTCCAAAAGTCCACCTCACTTATTAATAATTCATGAGAAGAACATTGGACTGGGGGGACTTGAAGAGGTAGGTCCCAGCAGAGCCCAGTTGGACCCGGAAGACTCACCTTGAACAGGGACGTCTGCGCAACGACCAACTGCTTCCGCAAGACCCACCATGCTCAGAGAAGACCTTACGCGCAGTACGCCAGCTGTACCCGCAGGGAAAGCCTCCCAATGGTGAAGTACCCCGCTTGTTCCCGCAGTTGCGGATACAATCCATCAGGGAAGGCTACCCGCAATGATAGCAAGGCTACACGCACAAGGCACTAACTCTTGCTACTTCAGTAGTCACCTGAAGGAATGAGCAAGGCGGGAATACTCCCGCCCAAATAAGCCAGTCCGTATGCTTCTGGAAGATCTTTTGTACTATACCTACCAAGGTATGGGCAAAACAGACGATCTGACCAGAGCAGCCCATGAACCAATCACAGGGTGACAGCTCACCGACAACAGTACGAGGAGGAGCACCCTCTAGTACTGTTTGTCACTATTAGCCGCTGCCTACTCACCAACCCTTACTGTGGGACGTGCGCAGCCTACAGTTGGTGGAACAGTGCATAGCCGGCAGTAAAGGAACAGTATACAGCCGACCTTGTCACTGTCGGCCGCAGCCTATCCACCAACCAGCATGGCTTGTGCGTAGCCCACTGTTGGTAGAACATGAATACTATTCAGCCGGCTGTACCTTCTAGGAAACCTACCTTCGGCTATAAATACTCCAACACCTTGGAACGGTAAGATCATCTGATATCTCATTATCTTATCTTCTCTAGCAATCTCTTAATATACACTTATATTCAGAGCAATCTAGTCTGATTCTCACACCGGAGGGTGGTCACAAGGAGGAACCCCCCCTTCTCAGTGACGAGCTTACGGTGTCTGTTTTGCAGGTCACCTGAAGAACAACTTTCTTTGCTGGACCTCATCCTCGTGGGAAACATTACTTAACCCCCAGATTATCCGTAATCTGCCCAGGGTCACTTAGTGTTTCTTCAGTTGAGAATATCAAACCACTTCATTCTTTCAGCATACACTTGGTAGAATGAATCCTTTTCTTCTTCCTCGGGTTTAACGGCCAGTAACGGATTCAGAAATTCTATAAAATGTTTTTAAACTTGTTAGAATTCTAATAATTTTATATTTAAACATTTGCAACAACTATAAAATACTGAAAATAAAGTTGACTACACCTTTTAACTCATACTCGGTTCCATCATTGTTAGCAGCCTCCTGATTATCTTCTAGTAAATCGCATGTCGATGATCGCGTGCTCGAAATCACATCTTCGTCCCGACGGCTAGGAAATAAGTAAGAACTATCGGGTGAACTCGCAACAGAATAACTAAAACTAGCAATTTCGTCATCAAGATCCGAACTTGAGTATATTGAAATTGTTTCTTGGTCGACTAACTCATAGTAAACGTCGTATACGGTTACTTTAGGATTTTCAAACGAACTTTCATAACGTAAAAACAAGATCCCAGAAGTAGCATTTGAATCGCTAAACGATTATGTGACATCATACCACATGTCAGTGTCTTCTAGGTTCAGTGATACAGTTTTAGTATCACTCAACCTAGAAGACGCGTCTGGTCTGATGAAAATATGTCGTAAAACTCCAACAACACGCGCAAATAGGTGTTGATTGAGGAGAAAGATGATGCAAAAAATCCATCTTTTTAGGGTTTTGATCCATAAGAAAATTTGACAAAAGAAAAGAAAGAAAGGATTAATATAGAAACTTAGGAAAAACCATTTCATAAATCCATCTGGGATCAAGAAGTATTCAATTATAAACCAACAGTGTGCAAGCACAGCCATGCTAATAACTCTTTAGCAAGGTATACTCCATATATATATATAAAGACTAAAGACTAAAGTAATGGTTTGTTTCTTTTTAATTCTTACCTTTTTTTAAGCACTCAAGATGCAACTCTTAAATTATAAAATATATGTGTATATTAATTAATTCACCATTAAACAATGAAGTATAAATTAAGGATTGAATTTTATAATCCAACTATATGTCATTAACTGAAAATAAGCTATATTACGCAAAGTATTTATCCACCTGACGTGAGATTGTCCTTAACAACGTAAATTAAAGTTATGAGTGTCACTGGTCATGGTCACGTTATAAATATGGATTATTTTCGTCGAATGAGTTGTAATTTGGATTACTAACATTATAAGTTATAATGTTATATATATATATATATATATATATATATATATGATATCATAAATGGCTACATCAATCATAACTCATGACATTTTCTATGTAATTGCTCCACATATAATACAAAAAAATAGTTATTTTACTATTAAGCTACTCAAGAAATTCAGTTATAGGTAAGCCAATATTTAGCATAGTAATCATGACCCACAAGAATTGTTATTTTCTTTGGGTAGTTGTGGAACAAGTCTTAAAACTTTCTGGGATGTTTCAAGATCTTAACCACCCATAATAATATTTTAACTTAAAAGATATATATATATATATATATCTTTTAAGTTAAAATATTATTATGGGTGGTTAAGATCTTGAAACATCCCAGAAAGTTTTAAGACTTGTTCCACAACTACCCAAAGAAAATAACAATTCTTGTGGGTCATGATTACTATGCTAAATATTGGCTTACCTATAACTGAATTTCTTGAGTAGCTTAATAGTAAAATAACTATTTTTTTGTATTATATGTGGAGCAATTACATAGAAAATGTCATGAGTTATGATTGATGTAGCCATTTATGATATCAAAAAGCCATTTACACCTGTTCTTGACAAATGAGAAGTGGTCTAAAGGGTCAAATAAAAGCCAACCTCAAATCACTTTGGAGTAATGTGTTGCTTGGATCTTGGGTGCAATCTTATTGGTCTTGTTTAAATAAATTAAGTAACAAACTATAATTTAAAAAGAAAAGCACAAATAGTAATTACATTTTGTTTGGTTGTTAAGTCTTTGTTACATACTCTCTTTGGTTTATTTGATAACTTTTTAATTTTTTATATAGAAATAAAAGGTTAAAAAGAAAATTCTCACCTATACTATAATATTTTTTTGGAGAAAAAAAAGATTAGTTAGGGAACCTTTTCTTTCTTTTTTCTTATAGTTATCGATAGATGATTAGCCGTCTCCACCATGTACCCGCAACCTTCACATAATTGATTAAAATGGGCGACCCCATATGGGCCAAAACTTCTTTTGAGGCTATTCGATCAGTTTCAGCACACCAAGAGAACAAATTGACTTTGGAAGGTGCCCAATTATTCCAATGAAACGGCCAAAGCATTTGATCTCCACTTATATCCGCCTCCATAGTGTTTCTGATCAATTTACAACTAAAATTCACTTTACATCTTTGTAGTTTTTTTACGGTCCACACCATAAGTAAAACTCAATTCCCAATAGTGGATATTTTATAATTGTAATAAAAATAAATGATTTAAAACTTAACCTAAATAAATTTTTACTTAAAAGCAAGAATATAAAAATTATTAAATAACTAAACTATATGCTTTAAAAATATTAACACGAAGTTACTTCATGACAACTTTCGCATGGTTCGTTTTTCTATGTTAGTTGCATGCAAAAAAGATAAAAGATTTGTTAACTTTGAACCCGTATGATTCATTCCTTCTATCATTACTTTGCCCGTTGCAACTTGCAACCATAACGGCTGAGAGTTGTTTTTCGACAATAAAGATCGTAAAGACAAATTTGTACAATTGAACAAAGAACAAAATTTTCACATAAACCTTTTTTTTCTTTCAACGATTATCTTTGCCCTCACTAAATAAACTTTCTGGATCCATCACTGTGCATCGTGAACATGTTCTCGTGACACCCATGACTTCACACTTTCATAGATTTGTGATTATTCAAATTTGAACTTGTAAATGATGTTCTTCATTTTTGTCCCAATTATAGCCATGTACTTGTAAATGATGTTCTTTATTTAATGTTGCATGTCAAAATTAAAAGTAAGTTGTAACTACAAGAATAATATGTAAAATGTTTTGATGATAGATCATATTTACGAATTTAACAAATATTCATGACCATTTTTATAATCACTTTTAATTAACAAAAACCCTACCTTCCAATACCTTGTCCGTCAATACCCTTTGAATATAGTTTGCGTAGGATTTTCATGCTTGTTTATTTATATTAATGTTAATATTATTATTATTAAATCAAAATGTTAGGTAAATTATTAAGTAGGATGTCAAATCAATAAAATACACTTATATGTTCCTTATAACACTGAATCACTTGATTAACAAGATCCTTCAAATTTTAATATTAAAATATTGTGAAAAGCGATTCAAAAGATTATAACCAAAAAATGATTTGAGACTTTAAAAATCTTAAATATTATTTATCAATCTAACCAAAAAACAAAGCAAGATTGGCTGAAATATTTTCTCACCGTAATTTCTAATTTTCCACACTTAAATATTATTTCTTAAACCATACTTACACGTTGTAATTGATTTGTTTAAAACAAACGGTTGAAAACTGTTGGCGATGACGTGGTAACGTTTACACTTTTGTCCTAAAATAACATTTAATTAAGACAAAATGACAAAACAGGTCCTTTATGTTTGAACATTTTTTCAACGGACGTTCTTTGGCAAACTTAATAACACAAAACATCCTTTATATTTAAAAACTCTATCACGTTTGGTCCTTTAACCCTAACTCAGTTAAAATTTTCCATTAAACCTGGTCATGTGCAAGGCACATGATGGTATTTTTGTAACTTTACATGTTTATTTAATAATTGAAACTAAAAGAAATACTATATTTAAAAATATTTCTCTCTCTCTTTCTCCCCATCCCCATCCCCATCCCCATCCCCATCCCCATCTTCTACTACAGTGCTACCGACCACCACAGTCAATCGGCGTCAGCTACCCCACTGTCACTACCACACCAGACCATGGCATCTCCACAATCTACCCAACACATACAACTTAAACCACTATAACCTCCCCCCCCCCACTACACCACCACACCACGCCACCATACAACCACAATAACACCACTGCACCTAAGATCCAAAATTAGGGTTTCCAGATAGCCTATTAGGGATGAAATTAGGGTTTTCGTGTAGCCTATTATGGATGAAAGTAGGGTTTCCGGCGAACCACAACCACCACGCCGGAAAAGCATAACCCTAATCGAGGTTTTGGTACAATTATCATGCCTTTAATCGTTCTGCCGCTGCTCTTATTGGACTTCAACCATCGCCTGCTACTAAAATCATCACCAATCGCACGCCACAGGGGGCTTCTTTTGCTCGTCGGAAAACGGGAGGGGGGTTCCCTTTGCTATCATCGGAAAACGGGAGGGGTTCCTTCTGCTGTCATCGAAAAACCGCCAAAGAGGGCTTCTTCCGTGCCTGCCCTGGTGGTGGTGGTGTCGGTGGCAAGTGGTGGTGGGAGGTGGAGGTGATGTTGGCTTGAAAAGACAAAGTTGAGAGACAGAGAAGAGATGGGAAGAGAGTGTGTAGAATATTTAGTTAAACATCTAAAGTTACAAAATTACCCTCATGTGCCTTGCACATGACCAGGTTTAACGAAAAATTTAACTGGGTTAGGGTTAAAGGACCAAACGTGATAGAGTTTTTAAATATAAAGGATGTTTTGTGTTATTAAGTTTGCTAAAGAACGCCCATTAAAAAACGTTCAAACATAAATGATCTGTTTTGCCATTTTGTCTTTAATTAAATAAAATTGGTAAAAGATACCCTTCTTTTGCCTTAATAAAATAAAATCTTTGAATAAAATGTTTGAATCAATTGATTATTTAATAGTGTGTTTTTATTGGCTGTTAAAATCTTTGAATCAATTCATTATTTAAGCTCCAGTAAAATGTTAAATACTAATAAAGGTAAACGTTAGATTTGAAATCTTAAGATCATAAGCTCGAAACACTCAAAAGGCTTTTCATAATGGTGGATTTGGGTGAGTCAGGACTTGAAGCATCAAAATCAGTATGTATAATCAACATCCAGTCTTTGAAAAGTTCACTTAAATATTGGGGGGTGATTCCAAACGTCGTTAAAAAAAAGAGCAAGTCATTGATTTTTCACTAGAAAAATATATATTTTAAATCACACTATATATAGTTATAAAAATATTAGTTAGTTCAATTTTTATCTATCATTTTTTTTTAATTTTATTATCATCTCATACGTCAGTTGAACAAGTTGAAAATAATCATATTTTCAGGACAAATAAATATTCAAGCAAGCACATGCACATCTTTCACGCCAATTATATTTTCAAGTGGCATGCTCATAGACATGAAATACAAAAATATAAGTTTTTAACAAACTAAGCAAAGTTCAAAATATATATGGAAAATGGAAATAACATTGAAAGGGGACATGGATAACTATGGGTGGAAGTCAATGCCTCCTGCACATCACTCTTTACTAGCTACATCTATTATTCTATTTATATAGAGTTTCCATTGCATCATATTCCACCACTTGATATTTTATTTTCTCATGCATGATCTTATCATACCATCATACATGCTACACCACCAATGGCACACCGTTCGAAACTTTTAAGGATCGATTCTCTCACTAACTGTTTAATATTTTAAGTCCCGGTTCGATTCTATAACAATCTTATTATAAAAAGGAAATATCTCATATAATAGTAACCAACTTTCAAAATTGTTTTAATTAGGTCATGCATATTTTTCCCTAATCAGGTCACTAAATCTTCGAATAGAGTCTCGTCGATTTTTTTTCGCCTCAAGAAAGAAATTGAGGATAAGATGTGGGGATCAGGATTTGCAATATATGTAGTTAAATTTATAAAATTTTAAAAAACGTTAATTATATTAAAATTCAAAAATAAAAAATAAATTCATGTTGTCACTCAACGTCAACATAAAAAAAAGATAAAAAGATTTCTTATGTGAAATAAAAATGAAAAAAAGCTAAAAAAATATGTTAAAACATTTAATTTAATAAAATACGAAAGTTGAGTGACCTATAACTAGAACACTTTTTAAAGTTAAATAACCTAATTAGAAGATTTTTGAAACTTGGTTAGTATTTTATAAAATTGCCCATTGCAAAAATCAATACACAAAGAACCGAATTAAGGTATGTTGTTGGTGTGGTGGTTAAGGTGCCTCTTTTCTTTATGAAAGGTTGAATGTTCAAATCCTATAAACCTGCAAAACGCATGTATAGATGGTTTATAGATAAATTTAACAGCATTTTGGTTTACTCTTAAGGAAAAAAAATAAAAGCTTTGTTTTACTTCACCGGGCCGGATTTAGTTTTCTCTTTTAAACTCGTTTATAGTACTTATGGGCCTTTGGGCAAGCCCAGTAGCTTATTGACCCAAAAAAATCTCATCAGCACAAAATTATCCAGCACTCTCACATTAAAGTAAGATTTAAAAATATAAACATAAGAACTCAATCATGTTACATCATTATAGAATATAAATATATGGATGGCAATTTATACACAACAAAACTAGTGTTGCACAATAACTTAAAAGACTCGTAAACGTTATATACAGCAAGTAGATGCCTGTAGCGTGTATATGTTTTTACCCGCATTTGTATTAATCCAGCATGTAGCTTGGTTTCGATTTTACACTTTATTTGTTTTATCACGTAGCACATCAAAGTTTTATGTACATAGGAATAGTGTTCTAGCAATTTGCAAGAGTTTATGTTTAAGAATCATCTTTAATGAATTTATACAAAGTATTAGTAAATATCACGATGAGTTAATTATTTTTCACTCCTCCATTAAATTACTCACCCCATATTATGGGTTCAATCGTACATTAATGTGGTTGTGAGTGAAGAGAGATATTGTTGTTATGAATAGGGAATTGGATATAAGAGATTTTTAAAAGGTGAACAAATTTTACGGATAAATATGTATTTTAATAAATTATATGGACGTTGATGAGGTTTCAATTGTGATACTCTTGGTAAGGAAAATTGGTAATAAAACTATAGAAGAATTATATACTGCAGCAACACCTATGATGCAAGAAATAATAGACTTACATCACGATATCTTTTTCTTCCTCATTCTTATTTTGGTTTTCGTCTCACGGATCTTGGTTCGCGCTTTATGGCATTTCCAAAAAGAAAAAAATCCAATCCCGCAAAGGATTGTTCATGGAACTACTATCGAGATTCTTCGGACCATATTTCCTAGTATCATCCTGATGTTCATTGCTATACCATCATTTGCTCTCTTATACTCAATGGACGAGGTAGTAGTAAATCCAGCCATTACTATCAAAGCTATTGGACATCAATGGTATCGGAGTGCGCCTCTTCACGAGGGTGATTTTTAAGTGCAACGAAATGCCTTAAGAATATGGTTCGCGAAGCATCTGGCTTACCGGTAATCTCCCATTCCCGCCGTCGAGAGACTTAAATAACTATAGCATGCCAGAAACGGGGAGTTGAGATGGTTAGACCTATACCTCGAAATGCTCCCAGCAAAGAAGCCTATGGTTCCATCTTGGTTAATTTAATCATAGAATAAATATATTATCTATATCATATGCTTCTTGCTATACGGGATCATTCTCACAACATTCGAAAACAAGGTTTTATACGTGATCATTCTCACAACATATTGGTGCATTTGGAAGACTATAAACGAAGTCATCTTCTCAAACAAGACGGCTTGCTTCGCCAAAACTGTGGAAGATATTAATCGTTGGGATTTCTTTAGATAAAAAATCGTTTGTTTTTCAAAAACTTGTTGTGGAAAGTTTGGTGAAATTTTATACTGTAACATTATTTTCTTTTATTTTGTTTCTAGCTTCTTGTTAATTGTTTTAATGAAATTTGTTGTTCTAAAAAAAATCTATATCATATGCTCATAAACAAATGACTTAAAATGCTGTTGTAAATGTGTAGATTCAAGTCTTTTTTTAGTTTTGTTTGAAATTGATGTGTGAAAGGAAAGAAAGGTTGGAGATGTTACACTGAGTCTAGTGAAAAGCACAAATGTTTTGAGTTCACCTAAAAAGAAAATAATAATTAGGAACAGAAAGCATTTGTAAGGGTTTAAAGTGAAAGGTCAAGCAAAAGCTTGTGTGTTCATTCACTCATTCACACATCAATCCCTAATCCCATCATCACCTGCAAAAAAGCAATCACTTTGTCCTTGACCTTTGTAACAAAGACTTGGAAATTTAGGATCCTTTCAACTTTCATTAACCAACATATTTCCTTTTTCTGTTACTAGTTCAACACCTTCAACTAAGTCTCACTTCTTTGGACTACAAAATTCACATACTTTCGAAATTCATATATTTTTTAACGGCCATCGAATAAAGTCCGGCTACTCATAGTAACTCAATGGCAAAAGATGACATCATACGTCCACATTCACATATAACGCTTAAATATTTAATTTATAGCAATATATTTAGCATACACCTTTGATGTTTATAAAAAAATGATAAAATATAAGAGAGAATAAATGATTTTCAATATATTTATCCCAAGGGATAATTACTTTAAAATATTTAATATATAGCGTAAGGGATAATTAATTTATGAAGAGATAAACACTTGATAAAACTTGTAGCTTTAATAGATACTAATCTATAATATATATAAACGAAGACATAAAAATCCTACGTGTCGCGATGTGGTCGCTCCCCCTTTTTTTGGAGTCGTCAGATTTGCTTGATTTTTAAATGGAAGTTTCTCATGCATTTGACCCGAATTCATGGGTATGGGTCTTACCAAACCCAGATATTCCTTAAACGGATTATAACATCTCATTAATTAAAAATTATTCTCACCAAATTATTTATGTAAAAATCCTATAAAATAGGATATAATAAAAAATAATATCTTATAAAAGATATATATAATATTATTTAAATTAAATAACCAATTTGATAGTAAAAAATATAAACGTGTCTTGGGCATCATCAAACTATAAGTATATTATTAACTTTCATAAATATTTTTATAATTAAAAAACCAATTTCATAGTAAAAAACATAAACGGGTCTTGGGTCTCATCAAAACCATATAGCTTTTAAACCGGGTTATAACATCTCATTTATTTGTGAAACAATTTATCATCAAACCATACGTATATTAATAACTTTCATACAATAAAAAATATAAATTAAAAAAATAAATAAAAATTAGAACAAACAATATAAAACAACCCCCGTAATACGGGGGATAAAAACTAGTAATATATATAAACGAAAACATAAAAAACCTACGTGTCGCGATGTGGTCGCTCCCCATTTTTTTGAAGTCACCAGATTTGCTTGATTTTTAAATGGAGGCTTCTCATGCATTTGACCCGAATTCACAGGTATGGGTCTTATCAAACCTTAGATATTTCTTAAGCGAGTTATAACATCTCATTAAGTTAAAAACTAATCTCACCAAATATTTGATACAAAAATCCTATAAAGTAGGTATATACTAAAAATTAATATATGACTTATTTAAAAAAAGATATATATTATTTATAATTAAAAAACCAATTTTATAGTAAAAAAAATAAATAAACGGGTCTTGGGTCTTATCAAACTCATGTAACTTTTAAACCGGGTTATAACATTTCATTTATTTTGAAACAATTTAATATCAAACCATAATTATATTATTAACTTTCATACAATAAAAAAAAATAAAAATTCAAAAAATAGATAAATATTAAAAACAAATAATATAAAACAACCTCCGTAATATAGGGGATAAAAACTAGTATACTATATATAATAAAATTAGTGGTACAATAATGATCGATCCCTAGCTTAAGTGTCCCAAAGAGTACTTTAACTTAAAAAATGGAAGATTTTGAATTCAAGTCTCTCATCTATGACAAAAAAATATATATAATAAAGGATTCGACGCCAGGCCAAGACTTATACTTAGGGAATGGAGATGACAGATGAGCCAATGGCCCAACAACGATCTAAATTAGCTGTTAAAAGGCAAAAATAAAAAAAAAATAAAAAAAGAAAAGGAAAACTTTTTGCCCTATTATCGGTTTTAGTATTTACTAGAAAAGAAACTAATAATACAGTGAAAAAGGTAGAGGCTAGACGTGTTACATATAGGTCGTGTCCTTATTCCAGACTGCAACAATCATTTATATAGATTTTGATTATTTTTCTTTTGATTTTATAATACTAATAATAAATTAATGAAATTTAGATAAGTAAAGGGTAGTTGTCTAATCCGAACACTTTTTCACTGTAAGGCCTCGTATTTAAATATGTTGTAAAATAAGTTATAGCTACGAAAAATAGTGGCTAGTTAGAGCACCCATATTAAGCTACATATTATAGCTATGAAAAATAGTGACTAGTTAGAGCACCCATTTTGGGCTACATATCCCAAAGTTTGAATCTTTGTGGCACCAAACAAACTTGGGAAGAGTTTATACCATTGTGAAGCTTTGAAGTTTGTGACAGGTTTGTATATTCAAACTTGCAACAAACCTGCACAGTGGGCTCCCCATTTTTTACACACACACATACTATATGTACATATATATACACATATACACATTTTAATATTTTTTTAATAGGTTTGTGAATGTTTATTTTTGTGGAAAAGAGTGGGAGATTTTAAGAAAAGTTTGGAATTTGATGTGATGATTATGTGTCGGTTTATATGAGTTTGTTGTTGTGGATGATGAGGTACACTACTAAACATACTAGTATAGTCATCATGGTATAATTGCCGATGGAATACCAACAGATTATTATAAATCTAAAAACTCAAATTAAAACGTAACTAAATAACACACTATGTGGTATTTCGTCGCTAATGTATCCGTTATTGGAAACAACCACCTTGGACGTACTTACAAAAGTTAGCTATTGGCAACGGTAAAGTATTCCGTCAACGACCCCTCGTTAACTTCCACCGTATTATTGACTGATTCAGTCGATATAACCTTCACTAACGGATTGCCGACAGATTTGACCATCATTGATACTCCTTTGTTAATTTGTAGTGACATGCTATAAATATCGGTACTCTAGTATGTAAAACTTTTAATAACCGTGTTTTAGAATACGGTTAACCAACATGTTAACTAATCGATTATGATAAATTGGATCAGATTTTGCAGTTTTTTCTTCTGCAGTACCTCGACGTGACATGAGTGTGAAAAGGGTTCAAGAATCAGTTTTCTTTTTATAAGGGCTAAAATCACTTTATTTTGGCTTTTTTACCCCATATTGTAGGGATCCGTTTTGCAAGTTCGTTATTACGGGTAGTTCCTACAAAGGATCAGACTAATGACATATACAATACTTGAATTCTCGGTGTAGATGCTACATAGTTGGTTCTCATCCTTCAGAGACTACAAGTGTAATAGGAGCATCCGTCGACGAAAGGATCACCCTAATATGATCATCATCCCATTTGAATCTACCGTATCTAACCGAATAAGATTTATCGTAGATCCATCCCATTTTTTCGGGTTAACTAAAAGAAGTTAATAAAATGAGTTTCAAACTTAAATCTTAAGTTTGGATTAAAAATCCGGTTTATTTTAGTTTTATCTTTTCTCCCACCTTCAGAAGAATAAAACATAGACATTTCGCCTATCATTAAATAACTGTATATGTGTACTATTTTTTTCCATACAAAAAAAGTACTTACAAAATTAAAAAGCTATTAGCAACTCTTTAAAAGCATACACATTATTGTCAGAATTTTAAAGTTTGATAATTAGAAAGCCTTTGTTTATTTACACACTCTTTGACCTATTCAAACAGTTCCGACTATACAAGTATGAGATCTATATAACTCGTATGGTGAGTGTATGACAACACGTAAAAGGGTGATGACTCGTACACAAAAGATGTAAAATCTTGTAAACTAGTAGATCATATATAGTTTGAATAGAGCTTTTTGCCCAATTGCATGGATGAGGTAAAGATAATGTAACCAAATGTCAAAAGAGGCAAGATCACATGATAGCATGTGGCAATATCCGGGTTTCATGGGGGTGGGTTGGTAGAAACCCTAAATATTAAGACTTTCAAGAAGAAAAACTCATTATTATTTTACTTTTACCTTTGACTTAAATTGTCAACTCAAATCATGAAAAAGATAAGGGATGTTAAAATCCTGCTACTTACTACCTCAGATGACAACCTCAAACAAAAAGTACTCAATGTCTTGTATTTGATCAAATATATGCCCCAAAAAGATATGTAACACAGGTTCATTCTACAGTATTTTTGATTGGGGTTGGTATAAAACAAATATTGTATATCTTTTTGATTTTGATATGAAATGACTCTTTTTAAAGCATGCATTCATGGGTTTCTGAACCTTTTATGGTCACCCAATTAGGCAAAACATCATCATTGGTTTTTCTGTAACACATTTTCTATCGGATACATCCATCCCTAGTGGCTAGTAGATGTTTATCCGGAATGTTTTACATATAACTGGGTCGGCCTTTATTAATAAAAAAGATAATTCTTAAAAATGTCCTTTGGGAAAAGAGAAATCCAAAATGTCCACCCTTTTTTTAAGATTTCCAAAATACCCTCTACTAAAACTTGTCGACGGATTTGGTTCAAAATTTGTGAAGGACGCCCAATTGTGAACACGTGGCGGGTTTTTGTTGGCTCATTAACTCGTTCGTGGGAATACTGATCTAGTGGAGCCGACGAGTTTGATAGAAGATGTTTTGGGAATCTTCAACGGGTTTTAAAAGGACATTTTTAGAAATTTCCTTTGGAAAAATATGGAATTGGAGATTTAAAATAAGGGATAATCACGCTATTCTTCACGTATTTGGTAATTATCCCTTAAATTAAATCAATTAACATATACTATCTTTCGTTCCTATTTGAATGATGTCAAGTGTTTACATAGTATATATTATATATATAAAGAGATGGGTAAAGGAATTCAAGCAATAATGTGGAGGTTACACTTTAGATGATTTGGAAAGTTCAAAATGAGGAAACTGTTAAACTAAAGGATTGCTCGATTATTAAACTGGTTGAGGATGTTAAAATCTTCTTCCTTCCTTTGGATTAACAACGGAAGCAAAATGGAGACTATAGACTGAGAATCGTGGTGCAAATTAGATTTTATGAACTTTTCATTTGATTTTGTTTCTTTTCGTTTATACTTTCATTTCTTTGTACCTTTTGGGCTCTCTAGCAAGAGATCCATGTTTAAGTTCTAGGTAATTTCTACCAAAATAAATAAATAAAACATGTAAATGAATCCTCATGAGGTTAATCTAGATGGACACAAAATCAAGTTTTAACTTTTAAGTTTTCCATCAAATGTTTTAAGAGAAGTTAATCTAGATGGGCAGAAAATCAAGTTTTAACACATCAAAAAATAAACAAAATCTAATGTTTTAACAACAATACATTATGAAAAATAGACCAATTACTATCTACCTTATGAATCTTGGATTATGCTAAATACAAAAGTGCATGTTACTATGGATGTTTTGTTTCTACTTAAGAAGTGTATCACCAGGACCCTCTTCTCATTTTCAAACTCTACAAATTTGCCTTTGATTTTCTAGAGAATCATGAAGAAGTCGTTATCGCATGAGACCAATAAATCTAATTCGATTTCAGGGGCCTCCCTCCCAAATATACACAGCCTCAGCCATTTAATATTATATATAGGACAATACCCAATTTAAGGAATCCAAATTCACAACAACTAAAAAAAAACACAAAATCAAATTTACAAAAGGACTTGTTTCTTTTCTACATTATTCTTTCAACAAGAAGATCAATCTCCACGTGCTTTATATATATATATATATATGCTGATGAAACGCGTGATTGACTGCTAAATATGTGACACCAATATTGTCATACCGGCGTTTAGGTGGACAAGGAAGAGTAATATGCAACTCATGTAAAGTAGATGCGATCCAACAAAGCTTAAAATTACTATTAGCAAGAGCACATTGCTTAGCCTATGTACTTTGAGCAATAATACGTCGTTTTTAAAACTCTAACCCATTAGTTTGGCTCCAAAGAAAGCGCAATAACTTGTAGTAGATCGACAATCATGGGGCATCCAATCATATTAATACCAAATTACGCATGCAGGGAAAGCTAGCTAATCTCTGAATATAATCAATTCATGAGATATGGTACCTTAAGGCACCGCAAAATAAACTTAATAATAACCAAATATTGACGATCACTCGATCAGTAGGTTATTGTTAAAGCAAGAAACCTTGTCGACCACATAAGTATTTTTGGGTCATTTCAAGGCAAGATATATACTCTAGAGCACCCACGGATTTACGCATTCTACACAAACATTTATATACAAATTTCTTTTTATTTCACTTTTAACTCCAAAGCTAGTAAAATACAAAAGTCTAAAGGTTTTTAGATTTTACTCTTATTAGAAGATTTTTTTAATCTCCAATTTTTGATTAATTATTCTGTTTATTGCCACTAATCACTAATTCCAGTTTCAGAATATATGCATACACAACCAATATTATTTCCAATTCAATCTCAACAGAAAATTGAGAAATAAAATTTTTACTTATTATACATAACACCAAAGTATATATAACACGTAACATAGTAACATGCATTATATATAATTTTGAAAACTATAAACGATATCGTTCGAATTCGTGTTGCTGTGTCGCCGACACAACACTCCTAATTATCAACACCCCCCCCCCCCAACTTTGTATATATATGATCTTCCTTCCTTCACTTCAAAGCATCTCTCTCTCTCACACACACACACACATACATATGATTATTGCCCCTATAAATATACTTGAAGAGTGAGGTACCCTAGCAAATAAAGGCACATGGATATCTTTTTACACTACAAAAACCCTAGTTTCCATTCTTCTTCACTAGCCATAACAAACGACAAAAGCATCAACTCATGTCTTGGAAAAGAAGGTGATCAGAAGAAGAGGAACAAGAGAACCAACAACAAGATGATCAACAACAAAGTGAAGCTCTCCACTGACCCACAAAGTGTAGCTGCAAGAGAAAGAAGACACAGAATCAGTGAGAAGTTGAAGATCCTAAGAAGTTTGATCCCAGGTGGTGACACAAGGAACATGGACACAGTTTCCATGCTTGAAGAAGTCATTCAGTATGTCAAACACTTGAAATCCCAGATTTTGCTTCACCAAACAATGATAAGTTTTCAAAACCTTGATGAATATCATGATCATGATCATGATGCTAGTAGAAACTATAATCATGGTGATCAAGATTTTCATTTTCACTCTTTTGATCATAATTTCTTTGGTGAATACCAACACCATGAAATGTTACCACAGCTAGGGTTTGTAGATCAAGATCACATGGTTTCTATCTCTCATGATCATCATCATGAGATTTATCCATGAACTTGTCTTTCTACTATATACATATACATATTTTCTTAGTTAAGAATCTAGTCTAGCTAGATCTTTGTAAGACTATGTTATAACTTATAAGGGATGTTTCATGATGTGGTTAAGAATGTTTTGGATGTGTATTCATGAATATAACCTGTATATCCTACTGTATGGTGCAATATTGGTGCTACTTTTAATATGTAATGATTACCTGTGCTGTCGAATAATTTGGATGGCAGAATGAACAAATCAGAACTTAAGAGTACTTTAGTTCAGAGATATATGATTTCTAATTCAATTTCTTTTCCTAAGAAGCTTAACTATTAGTCTGATGATCCCAAATCTTGGTTGTTTTGATCATAATTTATTATCATCTAATCATCTTGAAATAATGACAAGAGACATGTGATGATCAATCGAATTTCTAAACAATTAATTAACTTGATTTAGCTAAAACTGATAGCATGATTCGTTACATGAATTGATTTGGTTTCATATATCTATTAGGATTATTTGTTTGGTGTACTAGATACTTATGCAAACACAACTAAACATGTTCACACCCTTATCTTGTTGAGGGTGTGTCTGATGAAGTCCGGACTAGGCAGTAAACCCAAGCGTTAAAATACAAATATAGAAAAATGATCATGAAATAGTTGGCCGGGCCATTCTCCAACCATCATAACAATGCACGTCCTAATGCATGTCTCACAACAATAGAGATGAAATTGGAACAAGTTGACCCACGTTTATTTATTATCAATTCTTTGGACTCTAAGAATTTGACGATATTTTCAATTCAATCGTCTTGCTCTATCGGAATAAGATGTCAATTCATGCCTTCAAAGAGAACTATAAGTCACAAGATTAGACAATTTTTCGCTATCTTTCTTTGATTACAAGATCAAGATTCATTTATATCTACATATATAATATGTCTGTTTAGATTTATAGCTATCAGATCATGACTTAATGTACCAAAAGTTTCCATTTCGTTGCATCCAATATTAAGTATTGAAGTGAAGTAAAAAATTATAAACTATCTTATTTCTAACAAAGAAATAGAAAATGCTCAGGAGTTGTTTGGAAGCCTCTTAATGAATTGGTCAAAAGTAGGGTGTGTTGGTTCACAAAAAGGATACATTTTAATTGTTCATGGAGCCTCTTAATGTGAATGTTTCATAAACATGCTTGAAACATGCTGAATAATTCATAGACTACCTCTTAAATAGTCAGACGTCTTAGTACAAAATTGCCAAACCACTCCTTAATAAGTTAGCAAACATAAACATTATTTAATAGAAAGACCGTTCTTTTACTTGATCTCATGAACAAGATCTAAGAATCCATTTAGTTGGTGGAATAAGATGGGAACATGTATGAGGATCAACCAGTAATGGGCTAGAGGATTACTATTTCCTTAAACATTTATTTTAGAAAAAGAATATATCTGATTCATGAGTTGTAAGAAGGAAATTTCATGATTTAGGTGCTTTACAATTAGAAAGAATAATCAAAATGAATTCATGGGCCAATCAATGGAAATCAAGGTTTTTATCTTCGAAACCCACTGTAAGCGCTCGAGAAAAAAATCATGTACAATTGATTAGCTCTTTTGACGGCCTAAAATACCATGAGGTGTTCAGAAATGGTTGGAGCAGTTGAAAAGAATTTGCTTGATGTCACAATGAAATTCGTCCAGCAAACCCATAGTTTTTAAGTCGTTTTAAATAGTTGAGTTCTACTTAAAAATCAAGAGTTTTGCTTTAATTATGAGTTGCCTAAAACAGACACCCAACCTTTTATGCATATTACAAAGGCAAGGTGAGGAACATAACATCAGTTCAACTTTATGTTTATATCGTGGATTAGCAAATAAATCGTCGAACCATCTATTTGTCATGCAACTAGGTAAGAAGAATATGGGCATAGGTAAGTTCATGGTGCAGGATCTTAGTTTTGTCTGCTCCAATTTGGAAGTGGTCTTGATTATTACAAGTATGAAAAATTAATCAAAATCGCATCAAAAGGCAATCCAAATGATTGTTTTTAACACTGTTTAGTATGTGTGGAAGGTTATAAATGATAAACCCATCGATAACATACTGATATCGGTGTATTGTTCCTTTGTATTTGTTTGCTTTCAGCTTTCTGCTAAGTAAGTACACCCGTTATGTAGCTTATAATTCTTTTTATACAAAACATAAATTCATATGAATCACTTTAATATGATTTGTTCTCCATAGAGCCTTACATCAATTGTCCCTCTAGGGGTTCATATCACGTGTCTCACAACTAGGTTCATAACATTTGTCACATTCACATGGCTAATAAAAATTGTCCACTCATAGGGCTCATAAAACCCAAAACTCATAGTTTTGTTAACCACATTACTAATTAAATTATATAATACGAACCCGTAATTACGTTAATTAAATTATCATATCATCCAGAAGTTGTGGTCCAATTACTATATCATTATCACTTTATTAGGGAGATACGTAATCCCAACACCAATGTCTAGAGATTTAAACTACAATCCAATTATATGAACATGAATGCTATATGTTCTATCAACGGGTCTATGTACTTGGTTACTTACTTCTGTTTTATGAGGCTCTTGTGTGTGTAAACAATCTTGCTTATTTTGACTTCCTTCAGCGTTGGTCTCTTAGATTTTGCTCGACACTTCTTATTGTCAACAACTCATTAACCTCCGCATATCCCCACACAATACGACCCTTATTAATATGAGTACTTATTTTGGTTCATCTTATTTTACCATATATCCACTACACCCATAATATGATCGCAAAACCGATTGAGATTGTATTCGAACTTGAGACCTGCAGTCTCCAACCTAAGTCTTCATTTCTCTTCTCATGTCAGTTAAGTTAAAGCTTATTGACGATATGACATGTTATTAAGCGAAACATATCAAGACCATGTAGAAAGATTAAAATTAAACTTTTAATGTTGGGCCTTACATTTTTCTAAGCCCATGATAAGGGTTTGCTTAAGCCCTTTAGTGAAGTGATGGGTCATGAATATAAAGCAAACAAAAAATTAAATCTAATTTATATAAGTAGAAAAATAAACAAAAATTAAATGTATTTTATTTATATAAATTAAACTTAAATTTAATTTATATTAAACTTAACCTCGTTTGTTATATACTTGTATACCAAAAGAAGACAGCACACGCAAGAAGCCCAAAGTCCAAGTGTATAAATTCTTGGCTCTCTTTAAATTTAAATTACTTCATATTAGATTTCAAAACAAGGTTTAAGTTATCTATAATAACTTAAACGAGGTTAACGAATAAGTAGAATGGGATTCTAACAAACCTTTCAATATAAATAGAATCTGAATAAGTAGAATCTAATATAATTGTTATTAAAAACAAGGTTTAAGTTATCTATAATCAAATAATCTGTAATATATATAAACGAAGACATAAAAATCCTACGTGTCGTGATGTGATCGCTCCCCTTTTTTTGGAGTCACCAGATTTGCTTGATTTTTAAATGGAGGCTTCTCATGCATTTAACCCTAATTCATGGGTATGAGTCTTACCAAACCAATATATTCCTTAAACGGGTTATAACATCTCATTAATTTAAAAAGTATTCTCACCAAATTATTGATATAAAAATCCTATCAAATAGGATATACTAAAAATTAATATCTTATTTATTTTAAAAAAAGATATATATATTATTTAAATTAAAAAACCAATTTTATAGTTAAAAAAATTAACGGGTCTTGGGTCTCATCAAACCATAAGTATATTATTAACTTTCATAAATATTATTTATAATTAAAAAACCAATTTTATAGTAAAAAAATAAACGGGTCTTGGGTCTCATCAAACCATAAGTATATTATTAACTTTCATAAATATTATTTATAATATCCAATTTTATAGTAAAAAAAATAAACGAGTCTTGGGTCTCATGAAAACCATATAGCTTTTAAACTGGGTTATAACATCTCATTTATTTGTGAAACAATTTATCATCAACCCATAAGTATATTATTAACTTTCATACAATAAAAAAATATAAATTCAAAAAATAAATAAATATTAGAACAAACAATATAAAACAACCCCCGTAATACGGGGGATAAAAACTAGTATTTATATATACATACATTCCGTTGTTTCTTTTTATTGTCCACAGCAAAAAATCTTTGATGATAACAAGTTAACAACAGATTGAAATGAAATAATCTTGAAACTCACTTGAGGTTTACATCAATAGAATCGGAACCAGAATCGTGTTCATCATCGGAAACTGCTTCAGAGTCGATATTCGATAATAAGCTTATTGCATGGGTACTTGCGCAGGTGGCGAATGTGAGAGATGGCGTGTATGAAGATGTTGCAACTTGCAACTCTATTTCAAATATCAAAATTATCTAGCAACGATAATTTAAAGAAATAACTTCGAAACGCTGATAAAAATAAGCACTTGAAAGAAAATCGTATGAAGTTGTTGCCACTCCGTTTTAAATATCAGAACGTAGATATAAACGACTGTAAATATCATAGACAACTACATGAACGAATATTGAATACTAAAACATATGAAGATTTTAGATTCTTGTTTTTTTTCAATAAAAAAAGCTTTGTTTTTGATAATTATTAATCTGTTGTTTTCAATTTGAATCTCTAGTTCAAAAGTTAAAAAATCATATAAAAAAACAAATATTATGAATATGATCATTTTCAAATTATTTGTAGGTAGATGCAGGTGAACCTTTCTGGTTAACTCTAGATACTCGATCTTGCCCACTCCATTAACATACATTTGACATTTCAACCCATTTGTATGCACTTTATAGACATAAAGTCATTTACCTATAAGTTGATGCAACATAAATGTCTTTTACTTTTAATTTGCTTCCTTGCTTGGTGTTGGAAAAATAATTGTCCAACTTTGGAAAATAAATCACTAAATCATCTCTCTTAATTGATGCCAACATCTCATTGATTAGCCATTAAAGTGTATATGTTGTTGCTTTTAGGTTCTATAATGGAACTCAAATCACCAAAGCAAAAGGACAAAGAGGATAGAAGGGGGATGGATGCATATTTTTATATATAGCACAACCTTAAGCATTTGAGAAAATAATAATATTAACAATAAATAAATTAATAAAAATAATTAGATCTCAAAATCAAGCTTTTGGTCAACAAACAAACCCACTAATATCCCGCCCAAAGGTATGTAGATGGGCTAAATCTTACGTATATCCTAGATTATAAAGAGGTTACTTACAATTAGACCACCGACTCAACTAACATATATTGACAAGTTATGAATACCATATGCATTCAGATTTCATCTCTCATCTCCAACCACGCCACATGAAAAGAGATTATAACCAAAGAACATAGAAAACATCTCTACATGTCATCCCTCATCCACATCCCCATTCTCTATGTTTTATGAAAAAAGAAATAAAAAAAAAAAAAACAAAACAATCCTCCAAATTTGGTTCTTAATATTCACCCCTCATCTTATTTTTTATTTTAAATATTATTTGTTGGTGGATGTGAGTGGAAACTTAAAAGAGAAAAACAAAATAAAATAAGAATAAAGAATTATTATTTAATGGAGTTGAGATAGTTATGGAGAATGAGATGTGTGGGCGTTTTCAAATGTGAGAAACAGATCTATGAAAATACGAGTTTAGTGTTAAATTATAGGGTTGGGAATGAGGATGGATGTGAATGTTCTTAGTGGAGTTCGCAAATATCCTGGATATACTTATATTGAATTTGCTTGCGCATACGTATTTCAAAATGAAAAGTTGTTAAATATAATATGAAGGTTACAAACTGGTGTCAGAACGTCGATTTAAGAGAACTATGTATTCTTGTGCAAGTGCTTTGACTCAAACATGTATGCTCAAGATAATTTATATTAAGTGTTGGATTCAAGGCTTAGGGTGGGAACCAAAGATATGCATGCTTTAATAAGTGATTAATTGTTAATTAGGTGAATAAAGTGCATAATGAGTATTTAAAAAATGCATGATTGTATGCTAATATGTTATTTGAACCGAAAGTTGAGATATAATATATGATATGAGTTAGTTCTTCTAAAATCTAAATCATTTGACCTAACTGAAAAAATAAATGTAATTTGAAATTTTAATAGGGATGGAAAATAAATTGTTGGACATCGTTTGTATTTATTATCAGGACAATTTAGTTCATCACTTCATCATCATCTATCGATAAAACTGTTTGGCATTCGGCCATAAGCAATTCATGGATCACGATCAAATCGACTACATAAATTCACGATTTATCATATGATATGTTACCAGACATCTCAAATAGATCTTCTCCTCTCAATCAACTTTCGATCTTCATCCTCTCACCTTGGTGGCTACTATCCTCAAATCCACGGTTAAGTATCTTTCGAACTCTTAATTTGATTAATTTAGTCAATATGTAAATCATAAAATCAGAATTATATAATTTTGACTATTTGATTAAGACTACTTTATAATTTTAATGTATCACACCATAGAGTTAAAAGTTACGTTTTGGATTTCACCACAGGAAATATAACTGCAATTAACTCTTTTAAAATCTAAAGTGACTTGTATAAGGTGCACATTGACACATGACAAAACTCATTAAAGCCGAGTAAGTATATAATCATCTCCGATTCTCTCTCTATGTCTCTATTAAGATTTTGAGACTTAAAAACAAATATACCATCATTAGACAAGTTTAACCCCTAAAGGTACTTACCATAAGTTTGTTTGTTTTACTTCATAACAAGTCATATTAGGTAATAATAAGTCATATTGCTTTCAAGTCATGAATATATACTTAGACAGACCACTACCATATCATTTAGTAGTCACTTTGAGTTCATCATCAAGCAAGTTACTTCAGTCTTCATTACTCCAGAAATATGTTATAAGCATGTGCATCAATACTTTCAAATATTTAATCCTGAGTTAGATACAATAATGCCTTCATAACATTTTAAAACAATGTAAATGTTATATTAGTATTGTTGTCTATGACATATTCTCTACTTGTTATATAAACCTTATCCCATATAATGATATAAATCATAAATATCTACGGCTTATATATAAATTACCTGGTTTGAAGATTTTTCTTACAATATAATATAAAGCCCGCCCGTCAAACGTCATGTAAATATCTATCTTTCCACTAAACACTTTTTTGATTGTTAATTGGCTATAACAATCGAATCAATATAATTTAACTATTTCTTGTAATATAAGTATCCGTAAACAGTCATCTTTTCTAATAAAAAAAACCGTTAGAAAACGATCACAATAATAACAAACGGCAAGTTGTAAATGAATGTAAAAAAACAAAACAGTATTAATCGTAGTAGGTTCCTAATTATGCATAAAACAACAATCATAAGATAATATATTGGCATGTGACTCATTAGATTAAAGACACTTGCAACCAGAAACGGCAAAGAAACTACCTTTTGTTGTATTTAATAATTGTATTATAATAAAAACTTTCTATACATACATATTTGTATGTACGCATAGGTCAGCACTCGTAAAATAATAATTTTTTGGGTGCAACACGTACAAAATATGTAAATGCGACACGCATGTTAGTAGAAGTTATATTTGTGCCAATTATATGTTTAGGCACATACCATTTTAATCGTAAGATTCAGTCTCAAATGTTGATCCACAGGTGATATCTTTAACAAACACAGTTTTCTTAAAGAATATCACTGATAGGCCTAACCTTCACTCATGTATTATCAACAAATGTTTCTCCCGCTGAAAGCTGTTGGAGAATTTCTGTAAATGATTATTTTTGGATATTTGTGAGTCGTGTAAACACTATCAGATCAAAATTTTTTGAGGTTCCCAAATATTTTGACCGGATGAAACTCAGAATTATAAGCAAGAATCAAGTATGAATTTATGTATGTTATGATTAACCAGAAGAAACTTCGTATGATCAATATAACGTTATATTAGGGTTTTACATGGACAATTATAACTACTTTGTAGTCATAAAATTGAAAATACGCTCATGTTATTTTATTAAACTTTGTAACAAAATTAATTAATTAGTTTTCTAATACGTTTTTTTAAATATATGTCAAATCAGGGGCGCTGCCCCTTGGACCCTGCTACCATGGGCGTTGCCACCTTGGAACCCCTATGACTTAGGGATTTCGCCCCTAAGTACCAATTATAAAAAGATCAAATAAGTATGCACTCTGCATCCCGATTTATTTAGATTCATATTACAACTAACTTGATTAACATATTAATTCTTAATTACACTAAAATCACTAACAAATTAATGATTTACAAATTGTAACGCGAGCACGTACATAACAACATGGAAAAATTATTTATATACGAGTTTTATTTATACACTGTTTAAATTATGATAAAGTTTTATCTTATATATATATTATAATATTATATATATTAGTAATATATCAACTGTGAAATGTCATATTCAGTTTCTACATGTTGAAATATACTACACATTTTGCCTACACCACCCACCTTTTAATAATAGTTTCATTACTCAACTTTCCAAGAAACTTTCTAACTGTCGTCATTTTAAGCAGCGTCACACAAATTATAATGGATTAATATTACTTCTTAATTGCAATTAAATATCCACTAGTGTTATGTTTGTCACTAGGTTATTAACCTGTGGGCGCCACATGTGGAAAAATATAAATAATGTAACATCCACATTTTTCTAGCATCAAGTGAAATATGAATATTGTAAAAACATAACATTCAACTAAAATAACATCCATTTTACAATTACAAATTAGTAAAGTTCCTTATAAACCACATTTGTAGTTTTACTTGTAACTTATCTTCCTTGTCTAATATAAGCATTTTAACACCGTCTCTACTCTTCACTCGTGATAAAGACACATATAGTTGATCATGTGTAAAAACTGGTTCTCGCAGGTATATGTCAACTCTTGCTAGTGATTGGCCTTGACTTTTATTAATGGTCATTGCAAAACAAACCGTAACAGGAAACTATCTTCGTTTCAATTTGAATGACAGTTTCTTATCTGAAGGAGTTAGACCACTACAAGTTATATAAGTGCGAAACCCAATGCTAGTACCTGAAATAACCTTTACTTCGATAATACGCCTCCCCAAGTTAATCTTGTAATCTGGTTTCGTTGCATAAACCGTTCTTCTGATTTATATTCCTTAGTAATATTATTGGCACACCAACTTTTAGAACCAATATATGATTAGGCATACCAGGCATATTTAAACCATTTAGAAAATTCGGTTAGTGTAATGCTGGATCGAAACCAGGACCAACACCATCAAACTTTTCTATACTATCAGAACTGAGATGTTCAACTTCTTCTCCAGAAAATTCGGTTAGTGTAATGACAAAAATCTGTCATTAATGTCTTGGACAACCTCATTTAAAGGTGCAAGTATGACACTTTCTTGAAAATATGAAATATCATTAAAATTTTCCAATAATAATCAGATGAATCACTAATCAAAAGATCATCTGGTATATCTATAATGGTGTTATCGTCATTGTCACCGCCAAGTTTTCCTTCACCAAGCTCCAACAACCATTCGGCAAAATCTACTGGTCTCTTCCAAATCTGATGCCTGACATCCGACCATTAACCTCATGTTTTTTGTTAACCTAAGAACCTTGCATTTGGACCAAATGTGGGATGAACTAAGTGAAGCATTAACAATGTTACTACGTGATCCGTTTTGTACTACTGGTAGAATTTGTCTAAAATCACCTCCAAAAACAATAACTTTCCCCATAAATGGATGTTCATAAGTGTTACGGTTACCACTTTTTAAAACATCTTTTACAGTCCTATCCAAGGCTTCAAAAGCATGTTTATGTATCATCGGAGCCTCGTCCCAAATAATCAGATCCGTTTTACTCATTATGTTGCGAATATCTAGATTCCTTGTTATTGAACAGGTAGATTCCTCAGTTAGATTTATATGAATTGAAAATCTAGAGTGAGCGGTTCTACCTCCCTCAAGTAACAAAGATATACCGCTGGAGGCAGCGTTTAAAACTATTTTAGATTTAGATCTTATGGAAAACGATAATGTCTTACAAATAAAAAGTTATCCCCATCCCTCCATAACCGTACACAAAGAAAATAACCCCTTCTTTGGATCATTTGCTTTCATCATTTCATTATACACATCTCGTTGCTCGGCCGTAAATGAAATAAAAAGTCGTTGAAACTCATCAGTCATGACTTGTGTATCATAAGCTAGCTCCTCATTCATAAAACGATTTGTTGATGCAACAATAGAATCCTCATCAGGGAAAGGCATTGTAGGAAAATAACGTATAGTATAATTATTTCGGAGTAGGAAGTTTTGAATTTCAAGTAACGCGAGGTTCTTTAGTTGTGCCTTTGAAAGCACCAAATCTATAAAGAATCACAACAGAATAAAACTGAGTTTTTAACTAAACATATTTGGTAATGTCTTAAAGTATTTAAAAAGATAAGAAATTCTAATTATTTGAGATCTGGATTTTTTTTGCTCATTTTGTTGTTTATAAAGAATGTCATCAATTAAATACGGCCAAGTTTTTTCCCATACATCATCCGGTCTAGATAAACTATATGTGATTAACATTGTAGCAAATAAACTTCATAAATAATAACCACTTGCAGTATGACTTGCTTCTTCAATAGCTTCTATATACTCGTTGTCATCGTCTAAAAGGTCTCTTTTATAACAAGCATCTTTATAAGTAGCACACACTTTACCATCAACAGTACGAATATCTTCAAAGCACGTAGGGTCTCTAACCTTGTTATAACAAAATTCTTAGATAGTATGCTTCTTTGAAAGCTGGAGGAACATGATGAACACGACCAATAGAGAAACGTCATTTATGGTCCCAATGTCGTTCATCTTGTTTCCAAACAAATTTTTTTGGAAACTCAATGTAAGTTAGCGTTCGAGCAAGACCATATTTGTCATTACACTCCATCCAAGCAGTGAATCTTGAAGAACCAACAGTCGGCTTGTTTAAATTATCTTCCACATCATCATCATCTACGAACACAACTGTTTGTTGTCCATGTAAATGAAACGGAAGCCGGGTAACAGAAGGAACTCTATAACGGACGTTAAAAGGAAAAATTCTTCATGCAGATAGATATCTGTAATTATAAAACGCCTTAGCTTCGTCTACCACTTCATCTTGATTGTCAGTCTTTTCTTGTACAAGTGATATAGTAGCACGATCCGGGCCTTTATTAATGTACTTTAAAAAATACTTTAAACGAACCCTCTTGATTACACCATTCAACATTGATTTGGGCATGATATTTTTTTAATAATTTCTTGTTATATGGAACAACATGTCTGTTGTATAAATTGACCGCAGACTTCACAACAACATTACCCAAATCTCTTCTTCGATAAAAAGGAAACCCATTATAATCAATTAACGTCTGATTCTGAAATTTTTTGGGAATTTTTTACAACATGAGTTATCAACCATGCAAGAGCATTTAGGGTTAGCAACACCACAAGGACCATGCATCATGTGGTCGCTTACAAGCGAATAAAACTCCAGGTCTTCATTCTTATCTGGAATTTTGGATGAGATAAATTTTTCTATATTCTCCGGATTATAAATTTTATGATCGAAATGCAAAAACAGGCATATATGTGGATGGGGCAATCCGCGTTTCTGAAATTCAATTGTGTAAACAACTGCACATGACAAGTAGTAGTAGATTTGTAAGGCCCCGAACCCGGTAGCCTTACTTTAGCGTCGGATTTACTCATAAACACAGTTCTCACAAATCAGAGTTCATTAAAACTTTCGCGGAATATAAAAACTTTCATGAAACGTTACAACAATCCAAAACTTGCCTTATTTAAACATTCTTGTCTTTCAAAATAAACGTCAATTACATTAAAACATCTTGAGTCTTCAAATGCCAGTCTCCTATTCGCCCACCATGTGCCCGCTCAAGCTAGTTGTCTCATTCTACTCACCTGCGTGCATACTAAAAGTCAGCTACGCTGAGTGAGTTCTAGTTAATCGGACGCCATACAATACATACACATACATACATATCCGAAGATACATATCCATACCTAACTAGTTACCCTTCTGTTCTACATACATACTTACTACCATACATACATACATATCTACAATCACTAACCTCAGTCTACCGAGAGTACGTTCATAGTCCGCCGTCTATACCTGTACTCAAGGTCGTGAACACGTAAAAGGTCCGCAGTCCTTACCTATGTTCACCATTTATGGTACGTGCAAGGTCCGCAGTCCTTCCCTATACCATCCTACATCCACAACACGTACAAGGTCCACAGTCCTTCCCTATGTTGCAACCTAAACCATAGCACGTACGAGGTCCGCAGTCCTCCCTTATGCTACCACAATACAAATACAACACGTATAAGGTCCACAGTCCTTTCCTATGCTGATGCCTATCTATAATACGTATAAGGTCCGCAGTCCTTAACTACGTTGTCGTCTATTATCTGTAACACGTATAAGGCCCACCGTCCCTATCTACGTTTACATCTATCATCTACTTTACGTATAAGGCCCGCAGTCCTTAACTACGTTGTCGTCTATTATCTGTAACACGTATAAGGCCCACCGTCCCTATCTACGTTTACATCTATCATCTACATTACGTATAAGGCCCGCAGTCCTTAACTACGCCATCACCAGCCGAGTCTATGTCCGACAAAAGCTAGAGGGATTTGCCATCCTAACTTACTATGTCGAACGTAGAACTCACATACCATTCGTGTACCTGTATACACATACTTCACATATACAATAATTATATTATAGCATAAGAACACTCTAGGCGTTCTTTACATCATTCATTTAACAACCATACCTCTTGTCGATACGTGCAATATCCGAAGATCGTTCACGCCCCGACAAGTATTCATTTGTAATGTTCATACATCTTCGATATATAATATTCATACCTTTATTTTTGACCTGACAGTACGCGCAATATCCGAAGATCGTTCGCGTACCGACAAGCAATCATTCATATCCATCACATATATCACATATGGCATACACTTATCACTTAGGATAAATGTATTAACAACACATCGAGTATGCACACAGCCCCGAAAACATAACACATAAATGGGGCTAGAAACTCACCTGAATCCTGTTACGCTCTCCGTTAATCGTTATTCCCTTCTTGAGCTGTGCACAGCTAACTGTATAATATTTACATGTATCAATTAACTACTACTACTCATGTTGTATTTCTATCTTTATACAACCCACAACGAACGGGGGTCCGGGGGCAGCGCCCCTGGCAGCGGGGTCTAGGGGCGGCAGCCCTTAGCAGGGTCCAAGGGGCAGAGCCCCTGTCTTAACACATTTTCCATTAGGTTTTTAATTTATTTTCTAATCGAACTTGACTTTAGGCGAAGTTAAACCTTAGGCGAACTTAGCTTTAGGCGAAGTTAAACCTTATGCGAACTTAGCTTTAGGCGAAGTTAAACCTTAGGCGAACTTAGCTTTAGGCGAAGTTAAACCTTAGGCGAACTTAGCTTTAGGCGAAGTTAAACCTTAGGCGAACTTAGCTTTAGGCGAAGTTAAACCTTAGGCGAACTTAGCTTTAGGCGAAGTTACCAGCTAGGCGAACTTGGCCGTAGGCGAAGTTAAGCTTTGAAGGCGAAGTTACCAGTTTGCAGGCGAAGTTACCAGTTTGCAGGCGAAGTTATCAGTTTGCAGGCGAAGTTGCCCAGTTCGCAGGCGAAGTTGCCCAGTTCAGCTACGGGTTTGGTTTTTATCAAGCATTTTGGCGATTTTAATACCCTTGTTATGGTTCGACATCACCCACTAACGTTCCCTAACCATTTCGTTCGTATATATATCCCGTATATACTATAAAGCTTGGATCTTTAAGCTTAAGGACATTCAATAAAACATAAACTTTAAAGGTCAAGAACATACCTTTTGTGCTCGTTTGGATCTCGTTTAACTTGTTTAATCACAACTAATCGTTTACTCTCTCTCGGATCTTGCTCGTTTCTCTCCCTCGGCCGCCGGCCGTATATGGCGGTGTGTGGTGTGTGTGTGTTTTGGAGTGTGTAGAGATTATGATGGAAATGAAATGAGGGTTTAGGGTTTTAGGTTGGTTTAGGGGATATTTATATCCCTTAAAGCCCATGGACCTAAAGCCCATTCTCATTTAACCCATCTCAATTAATCTAAATCCATGATCCGTTCGTTACTCGATATTAATTAATTAATAACGCGGAAATCACTAAACGTAACTTTCTTTATTCAACATTATAAATTTTAGGATGTTACATTATATAAGTTATTGAATACTAATATAGTATATGTTAAGGATATATGGTATACTAACATAATTTTGACAATGGTAATAAATATTAACATTTTAAAAATTATGATAACAAACTAAAACCACACAATTACTTGCTTGAAGCTTTCCAAACAAAGCTCTATCCTTCAAGTCTTTCATTAACGAATCAAGCTTCATCTTGAACAACCTACACAATATATCTGGCCTGTCTTTGGACTTGCGATTTTTCTTTTGTAAAAATCGTTTGATTTCGGGCCAGTTTGGGTGTAGACCCGTGTTACACACAGGTGGAAAAACATGTCAACAAACATAATAAATTTAAACAACAAATTAAGCAACACAAAATTTCTTCAACTTTCAAACCAAAGCGTTAACCATTTACAATGTCTAGATATTAAAAGTTTAAAGTTACAATAAGTTGGTGTGCACCAAACCACCCAAAAAAGTCAACAAAAGACCTAAACATGGTCTTTCATATTAAATCACCATCAACTTCTTTAAATATTCTAACAAAAAAAAAACACATTTTGCTTCACCACCTGAAACTTTAAAAAACTAATATCATCCAAATTATATATGAAATTAATATAATAACATGTTTAATAACGAAATCTCGTGTTACACACGGATGAAAGTTATAATAAAGGTAAAAAAATATTACATGTAATATGTAAATTGAGTTATATTATATAATTAGTTTTATTTATGACTTTTATAATAAGTTTTTGATATATTTATATACTATTAATTATAAATTATAATTTGCAAACCAAACCTTGGTGTTTGATTTATTTTAAAACAAAACGTTCATACCGATATTATTATACATTTTATGTGTATAAAAATGATTTTTAGAAAAAAATGTTGTCACATATTAAAAAATGTCTTTCTATAACGTTGGAATAATTGAAGACGAAGACTCAAACAATAATAAACAATTTCAATATCTTTCAATGGCTAGTAACATGTGTATCATACGCGTGAAAATTGTATATAAATATATATAGCGACATTGATGATGATGATGATAATAATAATAATAATAATAATAATAATAAATTGTTAGTGTAATATTGATAAGAACAAATAATTTTACATTCATTAGAAGGTAATAAAATGTTGTTTTTAGTAAAACAAAATAACATACAAAGTAAATTGCCAACTTAAAACATCTTTCTAACTTAAACCATGAGGCCAAAATAGAAAGAAATGTGTTTTAATTTTTTTACTTGAAAAGAAGAAAACTAAAATCACCACAAAATCAAATTCAGTGTATTGTTAATAAGAGAAATAAAGGTACAAATACAATTCACAAGCTTATAAACAAATCATAAATCTTTATATTCATCCTTGGAATGAAAGAATGAATTTTATGATAAGAATTATATAGAGATAGTCATCATATTATCATACGCTTTAATAGAAGCTGTTTGACAAAATTATTACACGGTTTTATTTATGGATGATTTAGATAAACTTTGTAAGGATGTGATAGAATTAATTATGATGTCAGTTTTTGTCTAAATCTGAATATTAAATTTGAATATTAACGTGTGTGAGTTTCGGTTTAATTTGAATATTCATATTTTGTCAAATTTGGTTACGAAATGATTTATATATGAAAAATGAATATGTCTTTTTAGTTAAAAAAAGAGTATAACTTAAAAATAACTTGTGATGACACGAATTCATACCGAACAAATTTGATATTCTTTTAAAATTAAAACAACCTGTTTCAAAATAATTACAAAATATAAAAAAATGGTTAATTAGTCAACTTCAAAAAATTATGGAAAGGTTTTTAATTTTTGAAACATATAATCGGGGGTTTATTTTAGACATTATTTTTTACATTTAGGCATAATAAAAATGGTCAAATATAAAAGAATGAAAAGTTTGTTGAGATTGAAGACTATGGAAAGTTTTAAAAGCTTGTATTTAATTTGTAAAATTCCGTATTAAATCGGGTTTAAATAACTTATGACCATTAACCATAAATTAAGCAATTATAGTGACTATTTAAAATTTGAAATTTAAATATAAATTCGAAATGATTTATCTCCAATTCCGAATTTAAGCAACGCTTACTATATTTTCAGTAACACTAAAACTAAAAGTAAGTTATAATAATGATTCTAATTTGAATTTCGAATAGAAAATTGAAATTATTAATTTGGGGGTTTATTTTTAGACATTAATTTTAACATTTACGCGTAATTGAAAATGGTCAAATATAAACAAATGAAAAGTTTGTTGACATTGAAGAATTTGGAAAGCTTTAAAAGTTTGTTAGTAATTAATAAAATTCCGTATTTAATTGGAAATAAATATGTTATGAATATTAATTATGTATTAGTTAAGAATAAATTAAACAAAAAAGATAATACTTATATTTTGGTCAAGCTATGTATTTAAAATCATTAATGCTGAAATTCGGTAATAATGTTGGAACATATTTTAGGCATCAAAAATGCTTTAAATTTATACATATTTAATCTTGATTAATTATGTCATGAATATTAAGCAAAATTTAAGAAACAAAGACTTGTATTTTAAGTAAAATTTAAATAAAAGTCAAATGACTATCTTCATTTGAAATTTAAATATCAATTGAAGTAATTAACTTGTATTTTAAAAGGTAATTCTGTAATAAAGCTGGAAAAAGTTTTATGTAAAAAACATATTATAAAAATAATGACAAACATGTTTAAAATTAATAGAAATTTTCTATAACATCCACGCATATTAACAATCAAAACATGTTTACAATTAGTAGAAATTTTCAATAACATCCACACTCATTTGAGACAATTTGCTAATTCACAATCTTGGACCACCAGAAGCTGAAATGAATAAAATTAAAGTAATGAAACATAATAATTTTATAATTTATATATACTAAATTAAAAATTAAAAACACATATTTTGGTTTAGCAAGAATTAACAGTGGATTTAACCGGAATATGTAAGACAATAATTCTAATGACCACCTAAATCAACCATATCTAAGTGAATAATTGTAAATAGCACATAAATCAGTTTAGGAATGCAAGGCTTCCTTACATAGGCTTGCATTCTGTTGCCCTGTAAATTATTATTAAGATTAGTAAAAAGTTGTGTGAATAATATAGTAAATTAATGAATGTGTTAACAATACCATTTCGTCTTGAACAATCATTTCGAAGGACCAATCTTGCTCGGGCTTTGAGTTGTCCTTCAGCCGCCAAAGTTTCAAAATACACACCTTTAGAATACACTCACTGTTAAGAACATCCAATTGGTTCAACATGGTGATATTTTTTGGCTCCATCTTGCTAGTGGTGAAAAATTTTTAAAAACACAAAAAACTAAAAATTAAATAACAATAACACTTTTAAGACTCAAAAATGAAATATGAAAATGAAAGATATATAAACAAAAATACCAAAAACCTTGGCACAATGCTAATCGTTTTTACTAAAGAGTTTTTGATGGTGTAAAAACATGCCTATCAAATGTACGTATTTATACCAAATAAATTATGGTAGACTAAATTATTCAAGGAAGGTATAAATGTAATTGATTAGAAACATAAATTTAGGAATTTTCAAAAATTTTCAAAAAAATTATAGTAAGAAAGAATAGAATTGAAATCGTGATTAATGGATTTTAAGATAATATGCAATGTTACATAATTAGATTAGAATATAAATATAAACTAATTCCTAAATTTATAATTAATCAGTTATTTTTCCGTTCAATAATATATTATAATTTATTTTCAAATATATGTAATGGTTATTGTTTACAATGTAAGTTACTAATTATATTATTATTTACAATACTATAATCTAACTCAATTAATTAGTAAATTATAAGTTATAAGTCAATGTTTACAATAATAAGTGAATGGGTGAATGGGTCAACAATGGATTTGTAACTCAATTGTTAGTGTTAAACAATAATAAGTCAATGGATTTGTATTTGAATTGTTAAAAGTTATTGACTGTAATTAAGTCAGTGGGTCAATGGGTCAATGGGTGAATCGGTCAACTAAGATAATTATAGTAAAACTTAATGATTGTTAATTAATTAAAATTTACATTCAAATTTAGACCATAATTGATACAATAATGAATTCAAATAGGAAGGGGGGAATATCAAATTTACCAATTGTTTCCTAAATATTTTTTGAAAATTTAGACCAAATTTACCAATTTTATCATTTGGTCGTAATTAAATTTGATATCAATTTACAAATTAGACCGTAATTAATAAAATTTATTATTAATTTAAGAAAATTAAACATGAATGGTACAAATGGGTCATCCTTTCCTAAATGTATAAATATATAATGTAACTGATAAAATACAATTCAACACAGATTATAACATAAAAATAATGTATTATAACTGATAAAATACCATTATCGTAATTTTTTTTATCATTTGTATCTTTAGCTTATGATAATATATAATTAAATTATATATTATATATTATCTAAAAAATTAACACAGGTGGTGAATGAAATCAACCAAAAAATAACAAATGTGGTGAATGAAATCAACCAAAAATAATTAAATATAAAAAAAAATTTAGGTCAACTATGAAACTTTATCACCACTTTGTAATCTCTTCTATTGATGAAATAACAAATAATTAATTAAATTATATATTATATATTATCTAAAAAATTAGCACAGGTGGTGAATGAAATGAACCAAAAAATAACAAAGGTGGTGAATGAAATCAACCAAAAAATAAAATATATGAACTTTTTTTTAATATTTCGTATTTGAAACTATAGGTACAATTTTAAAATAATACATTAATTAGAATAATCAAAATTAAAAATTAAAGAATAAAGGAAAGAGGAAAGATAATACTTTAATAGCATTGATGAATCTTAATTTAATATATTATTGATTTATTTTATTAACTTGAAATTTAGAGAAAGCATTGATATACATGGAAAGTGTTGGTGCATGATGTCAGTAGTTCAGTGTCTAGTGTCTGTAATCGCGTTTGTAATGTTTTATTTTTTGTATAAGCGAAGTTGCTAACAAGTTCGCTGATATAGGCGAACTTGTTAGACAAGCGAAGTTAGTGACAACTTCGCCTGAACATGCCAGGCGAAGTTGTCGTGTCTATATAAGCTATATGTTACGGCTTATTCTAGTTAATAGCTTACGAGTTTTTGTATTCGAGTCAGAGAGTATTGTATCCGGTGATCATAGTATCACGTGTTTAAGGTTGGTATACAACGTGTTTGATTATCGTGTGTTAATCGTATTGTTTTCTATACTCGTAACGTCTTACGTAGGGATTCCGCACCTACGTAGAACGCGATATCTCGTGTAGATCCGGCTGGGAACCTACAATTGGTATCAGAGCTTTTGCTCGATTGTGTGGTTCGGGATTATCACGCGGGTATAGAAATCGTTCCGTTCGACTATTCGCGGGACGAGTTTTCTGAGCTTTTGTGCTATACTCTCCTCCTACAATCTTAAACAACCCATAACACCTTCAAAAACCTCGAAAAACCCAGAAATCAAATCTGTAGAAACTTCGTGTTCATCAGGCGAAGTTGCCGTCACTGTTAGTAGGGTTTCGGCGAAGATATAAGGTTAAGCGAAGTTATCCACAACTTCGCCTACCTCTTCAAGTTCGCTTACCTCAAGCGAAGTTACCCACAACTTCGCCTAACTCCCAAGTTCGCTCAGATTAAGCGAAGTTATTCTCAAGTTCGCCAATCCAGCGAATTTAAGAAAGTGAGCGAAGTTACAAATTCACGCGAAGTTAAGTTTTAAGCGAAGTTATCAACAACTTCGCCTACAGAGCTGTTTGAAAATAAAATTTTTTATTTTCGGATTTCTTTGAGTTTTGAGAAAGATGTCTTCGATAAACATTACTGAACTAGTAAAGATGGAAGTAGAAGCTGGTTCGGCTACAAAAGCACCTAAGATGCTTAAGAAAACGGATTATGTAGCGTGGAAAGATCGTTTTGAACAATATGTCAAGTATCAAGATGCCAAGATGTGGGTGTGTATACAAGATGGTTACATTCCACATACTACTGAGTATGAAGGTCGTGATCAGATCAAGAAGTACAAAGAAATGGAAGATGAAGAGAAGAAAATGTATGAAGCCGAAAGCAAAGCTCATGCAGCAATTACAATGGCTCTTCCAAAAGAGATTCTGCACACTTTCAGAAAATACAAGACTACTAGAGAGCTTTGGAAAGCACTTGAGAACCGGTTTGAGGGCAATGTGGGAATTCGTGCTTCGAAGATTAAACTTCTAAAAACCCAATTCTCGGTCTTCAAGTATCTGAAAAATGAATCACTTGATGATATCATCACTAGATATTATCATTTGATGACTGAACTCAGCAACTATTCAATCGCATACAAAGAAGATGAGATTGTTGAGAAGCTTCTTGATGCTCTCCCACCAAAATGGGAGATGTATACAGTGTTGATGAGAGAAGATAAAGACTTTGCTGACTATGACCTGGAGACAGCAGTTAACAAGCTAAGAACGTTTGAACTGAACATGGTACCAAAGGAGACACCTACCGATCAGGTTCAAGATCCGGGTATGTATGGTGCAAAGGTTAACTCTGGATCAAGTTCGAAAACTGAATCATCTGCTTATTACTCTAAGGGAGAGTCAGGCGCGAGCTCAACACATGAGGGACATGTATCTCTCAACATGAACGGTGATGTGTGCTATGTAGCTGGAGGGTCAAATGCTTCTCAACCTCAAGCGACCAAGAGTAGTTATTCCCCAAGTGTTTCAAACAACAACTACTCGAAGATGCCCATGAGTGTCAAATCTGCTGAACAGCAGTTTGCTCTCTATGCATCTTTTATTGCTTCATATGAGAACTACATTCAGGGTAAGATCGTTGATCCTGCAGTTTTGGATGAAGACTATGACCAGATCGATGCTGATGATCTGGAGGAGATGGATCTGCAGTGGCAGATGGCCATGATAGTGAGAAGGGTAAAGAGGTTCATGAAGAAGACTGGCAGGAAGTTTGTCGGAGAGAGGCCAGGGTTTGATAAGTCGAAGGTTCGCTGCTACAACTGTCAGCAGAATGGCCACTTTGCAAAAGAATGCAAGAATGAACGTGTAGAACGCAGTCAGAACATATCTACACAGCAAAGTGGTAGTGGTAATGACTTTAGAGCCATGATTTCCAGACAGAACGAGGAGTACAACTGGAATCTGCATGTTGAAGAAGTATTTGAACAGGCCAACTTGGCAAACATTGAAAATGCAGATAGTGAGAAGGGAACTGGCGAAAATGAAGCGTACATGGCAGATGTAGCAGACCAGCTCTCCGAGGTAAGTACCGAACTCCCTTGTACTAAGTGTGAACATCTGTCTGAACAACTGACAACTCTAACTGATCAGTTTGTTAGTTTGGATGCGCAATATAAAACTTTAAAAGAAGATCATCATTTCACTAAAGCTAGAGAAAATAGTTACAAAGTAAAAATTAAAGCTAGTGAAACAGATATTAAAAGTCTTAAAGCAAAGCTTGCTGAAAAAATTAAAGTGATTGATCTTAGCTATGAGGTTCTAGAAGAGAAAACCAAACTAATAGCTGATAGGGAAAAACAGATAGCTGATCACCAGGTAAAAGTGGTGGAACTTAACAGAAAACTGGAGCAATTCAGAAATTCCTCCGCTATACTTGATCACCTCGTTAGTGATCAAGGTTCCCCAAAAAGGGGAGGAATTGGTTATCATGAAGTTCCACCACCTTTCAATCATAATTACACTTTTATCCCTAGTAATCAGAAATCTGTCGATGTTGACTATGGTCAGACAGTTCCAGTTCATGTTACTACTAAAGAACCAGAAGTTAGTAAGCCTGTTGCAAGTGTTAAGATTTCTGCTCCGAGTCCTGTCTCATCTAACTCGGACAAGTCTTCTGAGTCGAGTGAGACAAATCAAGAGGAAGTGTTACCAAAAAGTGGAGAGAAAAAGAAAACATCTGAAAAGAAGTCTCCACTAAACCCGTATGTCCCACCATATGTGAGACAAACGGGCAGTAATACAGCCTCAACATCTAAGACAACTTTTGATAAGAAAGTTGAAAACAGGTGTTGTTTTAGATGTAATCAACTAGGACATCTTGTTGCTGATTGCCCTCTGAAGCAAAAATTCAGAGGTGTGAGGCCTTTAAAATCTGAGAAAAGAGCTAACAGTAATCAATTTAATGATAAAACTGAAAACCCATCGAATTTCAGAAAATGGACTAATCCAGGTTTTCAAAGAAATAGATCTCAGTTTTTCACTGGTAACACCCAAAACATAACTAATAATTCATTTAATTCAAGACGGTTTGGATGGCCTCATAGACAATCCACAAGAAGGTATCCTGTTAGGACTCACAGAAATGATTATGATACTAACTTTGGACAGCCAAGGTACGGGATGTATCGACCCAAGACCAAGAGGTCTTGGGTCCCCAGATTTTAACTCTCTGCTTTAATCGTGCAGGAACAGTTGAACAGGGCTGCCAACAATCAATGGGTTGTGGATAACGGCTGTTCCCGGCACATGACGGGTAACAAGAAATTGTTACAAGACTGGAAACCTGTTCAAGGTGGTAGAGTGAGTTTCGCAGGAGAGAGCGGTGGAAAGATCACAGGAATTGGGACTGTGACTAACGGGAAGATGACGCTAGAGAAAGTTAACTTTGTTGAAGAACTGAAGCACAATCTGCTGAGTGTTTCGCAGATCTGTGACAAGGATTATACCGTGCATTTCACGAAGAATGAGGCGATAGTGTTGTATCCTGGTTTTAAGATACCAGAGGACTGGATTGTTATGAAGGCTCCAAGAGTGAAGAATACGTATATCATGGATATGAGGTCTACTGAAATGGCCACTGAAGAATCGTGTCTTTTGTCGAAAGCGACTGAATCAGAGTCCGAATTATGGCATAGGAGAATGGGGCACATTCATCTTCGTAAGATGAACTACCTTGTCAAAAATGGGCTTGTGTTGGGGGTTCCCTTGAAGAATTTCAACTTCGAAGACAAATGCTTATCATGCAAGAAGGGAAAGCAACACAAGAAATCCCATCTCACCAAGAAGGTCAATTCAATTGTCAGTACCCTAGAATTACTTCATATGGATCTCTTCGGTCCCGTGAATGTAAAAAGTCTAGGGGGAACATCGTACTGCTTGGTGATATTTGATGATTTTTCTCGATACTCGTGGGTATATTTCCTGAAGTCGAAGGATGAAACTGTTCAGATGGTAATAAATTTGATTACTAAAGTTGAGAACATTATGGGAAAAAGAGTTAAATACATCAGGAGTGACAATGGGACTGAGTTCAAGAACTATCAGATGGAGATCTTCTGCCTACAGAAGGGGATTGAACACCAATACAGCGCACCGTATACTCTGCAACAAAATGGAGTGGCTGAGAGGAAGAACAGAACTTTAATTGAAGGAGCCAGAACCATGCTGGCTGATTCGCAACTTCCTGTGGTGTTTTGGGCTGAAGCTGTTGCAACAGACTGTTATATCCTTAATAGAGTGTTAACTGTTAAAAGATTAAATAAAACCTGTTATGAACTAATGCATGGGAGAAAGCCCAACTTGAGTGGTCTTGAACCATTCGGGTCCCCGTGTTTGATATTAAAGACCAATTCTAAATTTGGTGAAGTAGCCGACGAAGGAATCTTAGTCGGATACGTTGTTGGGACTCCCAACAGACGGGTCTTTAATACATCGAACAGCAAGGTTGAGGTGGTGTGTAACACTGATATCACAAGTTACAAATCACCAAAACCAAGCACGGGACCCGCTGGGGTTTTCGACTATGATAGACTCTTTAAATCTTTTAACATACCTTATTTGGATTTTGCAGAAGTTGAGGAACGAATTGCTACGAAGATGATATGCGATGAGGAAGACACTTTGGTGCAAAGACCACAGTATGATGAATGTCAGCCTTCCTCGTCAAATGTTGTCAATACCCCTGCTGCCTCTACTGAAGAGGAATTCATCAATCCGTTTCACTCTCAACATCAAACAACCATGGATGAGCTATCTTCGAACTTGGAAGATAATCTAAATGTCAGTTCGGTTCCGACTACGAGAATTCACAAAGATCATCCTTTGGAGAATGTGATAGGTGATCCGTCCGCCGGTGTACAAACAAGACAAAGCTTGAATGAGCACACCTGTGTTTACACAAGCATTAAAGACACGGGCATTATCAACGAATGCTTGTACACCTGCTTCATCAGCCAGATTGAACCAAAGAACTATCAAATGGCTCTTAAGGACAGCTCGTGGGTCGAAGCTATGCAAGAAGAGTTAGCTCAGTTTAAGAAAATGGAAGTATGGAATTTGGTTGAAAAACCGAAGAATGTGCATGCGATAGGCACGAAGTGGGTCTTCAAATGTAAGAGAGATGAGAAAGGAGTTGTTATCAGGAAAAAGGCGAGGCTGGTTGTTAAAGGATTTAATCAGCAAGAGGGGATTGATTACAATGAAGTATTTGCTCCTGTGGCAAGATTGGAAGCCATTCGACTGTTTTTGGCATTTGCTGCTCATAAGGAGATGAAAGTTTTTCAGTTGGATGTGAAGAGCGCGTTCCTAAATGGTAAAGTCGATGAGGTTGTGTACGTTGAGCAACCTCCGGGTTTTCCTGACCCTGACTTTCCTGATCACGTGTACAAGCTAAGTAAAGCGCTGTATGGACTACATCAGGCACCTCGTGCCTGGTACTCAACGTTATCCGATTACTTGCTTGGGAATGAGTTTGAAAGAGGTAAGATTGATAGCACGTTGTTCTTCAAGAGAAAAGGAAGCGACTTTCTGCTGGTGCAAGTCTACGTGGACGACATTATCTTTGCTGCATCAAAGGTCGCCATGTGTCAGGAGTTTGAGGCCGTCATGAAGAAGAGATTTGAAATGAGTGCTATGGGTGAACTAACTTTCTTTTTAGGATTGCAGGTTGATCAGAAGAAAGACGGGATGTTCATTCATCAGACAAAGTATATCCATGATGTTCTCAAACGCTTCAAGATGGAGGACAGCACTCCATATGATACTCCAGTCTGCGTCAATCACAAATTGGGTGCTGATTCAGACAACGATGCAGATGTGGACCCAACCCAATATCGGGCTATTATAGGTTCTTTAATGTACTTAACTGCTTCTAGGCCTGATATAATGTTTGCTGTTTGTCTTTGTGCACGCTTTCAGGCAAACCCAAAAGAATCTCATTTGAAGGGTGCGAAGAGGATACTGCGGTATCTCAAAGGCAAGCCGAAGCTGGGGTTGTGGTATCCGAGAGGAGGAGACTTGGAGCTAGTCGCTTACACAGATTCTGATTATGGAGGGTGCAATCAGAGTCGGAAGTCTACAACTGGTGGATGTCAGTTTCTTGGTGGCAGATTGGTGTCGTGGCAATGCAAGAAGCAGACTTCAGTCGCAATTTCAACCTGTGAAGCAGAATACATGGCAGCATCCAACTGCTGCTCCCAGGTTCTTTGGATTCAACAACAGTTGCGCGACTATGGTCTGAATTTCTCACTTACTCCTATTTGCATTGATAACTCAGCTGCTATCTCAGTAACTAACAATCCCGTAAAGCACAGTAAAACTAAACATATTGACATACGTCATCATTTTATACGGGATTGTGCTGAGAAGAAACTGATTGTGCTCGAGAAGGTTGACACGTTAGATAATTTCGCTGACTTGTTCATGAAAGCGTTTGGCAAATCTAGATTTCAAAACCTTGTTGAGCTGAATGGGATGATCAATCCCGAGAAACCGTGCTTTCTATGTTTGTTTAAAAAAAAAAAAAACGTCAATATCGCTTAGAATTATGTCGGTTGCCTTAGTTTGATGGACATTTCTTCGGATATGTTTGGTCCTCATTTCTACTTGTAGAATCTGAGGATAGCCATTAACCAGATGACTGAGAGTGACCGGGGCGGTTTATGATGTGTTTTCATTCTTTCGCCGAAAATTAGTAGATCAAAATTAGTTAGAAGGACACATACTAGTATGTGGTCGGTCCAGCTGATCCATTGGATCTTCGGGATAGCCGTTAACCTGAAGACTTTGATTTGGTCGGGGCGATAGAAGTTAAATTTTTTCTTTTTGGGAAATGAAATTATTTTTCAAGTCTACTACTTCGTAAGAAGTTACTTTACTATGTTTAACAGAAAATTGATCCAACCTTGGAAAGTGATAGATATACTGATTCTGTGTGCTTAACTAGTGAAGTTATTAGGCTTAAAAGACTTGAGAACAGTCATTGTATGTCATGGTAGCTTTTTATGGTGCGTAAAAGTAGAAGTGATACTAACTAAATCTACTCGATTTTTTGTGGAAACTTCTTAAGAGTTGTGCATGTCTTCATACATATCTTTCCGAATGATAGGCAGAAAAGCGATTACCCAGTCATACACGAGCCCGTGAGTGTTCTGATTCCCGTGAAGATAGCGTGTCAAGACACTGCAGTGATCCAGATTCGGGACTTGCAGTTATTTTCTACTTGAAGTTGTGTATATACATGTTAGATTAAAAAAAAAATAATAAAAAAAAAATAAAATTCTAGAGTTCATAATGATAATGATTATCAATCAAGACACAAGAAGGTGAACGGGAAGCAGAGTCTAAGATCGAAGAGTAATTACTACTTAATCAGACACTACGGGTTGAGGTCAATTCGGGGTGACTTGGGGAAAGCCAAATACGCCTTGAGAATAGATAGGAGGCATCATAATCTCTGAGTTGTTGCCCACTTAAGTTTTGAGCTTAATTGAACCTAACTCGTATCACATAAATGATGAAAACTATTTTAAGTAGATTACCTGCTTACAACCTGTTTCTTTATGTCATAATACAGCTGAACACGGATCGGTGTGACAGTCACGAAATTAGTATGATTCCTGTTCGGATCTTTTCTAAAACATGGTAGTCCCTGTTGAGACTGAAATTTGATCCCGTGTACTTTAATTTTTCAAATTTTTGTTACTTTTATAATTGTTTGATTTTATACCTGGTTACTTGGTCTTGATCGTATCATTTAACGCTTTAAAGGATGTTTTCTAACTTAATTGCAAATTGTTCAAATTATAGGGGTTTGTTTTGAAAATTTTAATACCAGCGAAGTTGTGCCTAACTTCGCCTGCAATAGGCGAAGTTATCCACAACTTCGCCTGTAAAGTTTTGACCCTATATAAAGAAGTTTTATAGTCAAACTGTTCATTTATTTCAAAACCCAGCGAACTTATACTCACAGAAACCTAGGCGAACTTACAACTTCGATTCATCCGTGTTTCTTGTTCAAATTTCGAGTCCGATTAAAGGTGTGTAGGGTAATCGACTCATATAATCTCGTTCATTAATGTTTTTCAGAGGTCGTATCGACCCGATTAACAACTTCGTGTTTCGAAACCTTAAACACCCGATTTCAAACATGTTTTCACGTGGTAGTAATCAACCTAAACGTCCAAATCTTCATAAAATCAAGTTTTACGGAGTCCGCAATCTCCAAATTGACCCGATTCACCTCGTTGGAAAAACCTAACTGTTGCCGATTCGAATTCGGCGAAGTTACAGTTTAGGCGAAGTTATCCGTAACTTCGCCTGATTATTGATTTTGAAACAGTTTATGAGGCGATGTTGTGATTAGGCGAAGTTATCCCTAACTTCGCCTGGACCATGTTACTTATCTATTATCAGACGAAGTTCAAGTTGAAGCGAAGTTGTTTCCCAACTTCGCCTCACCTTTAACTTCGCCTATACAGAATTGATCACAACTTCGCTCATGGTAACAGGCGAACTTGTGATTCGCTTTGATGTTTATCTAACTTAACCTGTTTGTTGCAGATATGGCTGCTGTTATTGGAGCAGGTGGTGCAGGCGGTGATGACGGAGGTGATCACCAGAGACAGTTTTTCCCGGGTCACAACATGTATATCACCTTAGACCCGGAGGCGAGCGGAGTTGATGATTTCCGCGAAATCATCACATTTCTGTTACGCTCGAGAATATTCCACGCCATTACAACAACTCTGCCGATATCCTTACCCAACATTGAGGATTTCTGGCAGACCGTGGAATACGACTGTAGAGTCGAACCCCCGGTGATGCGCGCAACCGTCAATAATCATATTGTTCAGTTCTCTTCTGAACAAATCCGGGCGGCTTTACGTTTTGGGAACGAGACAAGGGATGACCCAACCGAGTTTGTAGCTCCTTTCCGTGATGGAGCGTTTTTGAGGATGGGATACTCTGGTCCCTTAGGGGATACGCAGAGGAGGAAAGGCTTTCTACTTGACCAGTGGCGCTTTCTCATGCATGTTATGATAGTATGCATGTCAGGGAGAAAGGCGGGCACTGATGACATGGGCGCGACCATGCAGTCAGCAATGACTGCTCTGACATACAACAAGCGATTCAGCTTTAGTCAGATGGTCTTTTATGAGATTGATCGTCAACGAAGAGCGATGGCGCGTGAGCGGTTCATCATGTATCCAAGATTCCTTCAAATGATCTTGAATCATGTTGCTCCGACGCTTCCTCAGCGCCGTCCGATCCGATATGTTGAGAGTGTGAACAAACGGATCTTCGCCCAATGCAGATCCTCCAGTGCGAGGAGCAAACCTGAGCTTCGTCCTCGCCATACTCCACTCTTTGGGTACTTAATCAACCCGGGGTATGTGCCTGCTCGTGGGGATGAGTTTAGGGACCCGGCACCACAACAGGCAGGAGCACCTCAAGCTATACCTTCTGCTCCTGTTGTGTCACCGGAGGAGGACGTGGACCTTGATGCAGAATTTGGTGGTCAAGGCTTCTTTGATATGGATCGGGTGGATCCAGAGGAAAATGTACAGGTCTCGGTAGCCCAAGTGTCGACTGTGAATGTTACTAGAACAGCTGCTACGGTGGCCGGTTCTGATTCTGATGATGAAGTGGCAGAGGCGAGAAGGATTATGGTGACTCGAGAAAGACTACATGGGAAAAGAAAGAGAACAGATGATGATGACGAGTCAGACTATGAGGAAGAGGTACAACAGTTGATAAGGAGGTCAAGAAGGGAACGGATAGGTGCAGGATCAGGAGCCGGTGAGAGCTCTAGGGTGGTACGTTTCATTCCACCAGCACTATCCGGTATGACAATGGTTCCCTCATCACTACAGGTTACAAGGCCAAGCGCTACGGGTGTTCCCGTGGTGGCTACCTCATCTACATTTGGCCTCCCACCCACTACTTTCCAACTTTCGGCTCCGGAAATAGTTTCATTGCCGCCTCCGACTGTTACTCCATCGGAGGTCGTGGCACAATTTATAGAGTCGACTGTTGTGGCCACTGCAAAGCTATCGGTGACGATACCACCTGCGGTTACGTCTATTTCTACTTCTGAGGTCCCGGTGACATCGGAAATCCCTCCTCAGTACACTCAAGACATTTCACATATGAGGTTCGATTTCGATGCAACCCTCTCAGACTCAGAACGAATAGCAGCACTTGAACGGGTCGTGGTAGAACAATCAAGGGTGAATCTTATCCAGACCCAGGCTATTCAACGCCTAGTTGCAGAGAATCAGATGCAGTCGTCCCTGCTGGTAGAACATGGAAAGATCATAGATGCTCTGAAGGAGTTCTTGGCATCTCAGGGGGAGACGAGCTGTAAAGGCGATGAGTTGAGGACCAAGAGAAGGAATGATAGAGACGATGATCCCAATGTGTCGAAAGATGCAGGTGGTGAGCTACCAAGAACTGATCAAGCTCTTGGGACTTCCACAACTCAGGGGGAGTCGACATCTGCAGCTGGTGGTGATGATGTGGTGTTGATGGACGTAGAGGAGATGGATGATAGCTTGGTTGGTGATGATGATGTATTGCCAAGTGATGTGATAGAAAAGATTGGTGGAGATATTGTGATTGATACAGAGATAGAAGAGGGTAGTTGAGGAAAATATTGAGCATGACATTCCAGATGTTGAGAAAGCAGATTTGAGTGAACAGATTGGAAGCGATGAGTCTGAATGGGAAGAGCAGCCTAGATGGAAAGAAGGCTATGCTTAGTGGTTCGTCAAAACGAAGAAACCGGCGGTCCCTACAATGTTTAAGAAGAGTTACAACATTAAAGGCTATGCTGAAGCGAAGAAAGGGATTATTTGCTGGAACTATGATGAGCAGTTGAGGCTCTTCGTGATTAAAAGGTATGACGGTATTCAGTATTTTAAAAGACTGTTAAGATCGTTGAATACACTGCCGGAATGTGAAGTGAAAGACTTAGCCAGATTGGGGTTAATCAATCGAAGTGACGATAATATGGCTAGAGTTATTGGGAAAATTGTTTGGAAAGAAAGTATAAAAGAGAAGAAATTTGAGCTGTTAAAACCACAAAAGGGAAAACTTGTTGAAGACAAGGATAGAGGTTTGAAAGCTGATGGAAAACCTTGGATGGTCATGAAGTATAAACCGATCCGGTGTTTGAAAGAAGTACCGATGAAACTAATGCCCAAGGATGTGCTTAAAGACCTAAAGTGGTGGTTTGTAGATTGTGAGACAGCTGAGGCAGTGATGGAAGACGAGGATGAACAAGAGGTTCTAAGAGTTTACGATCCGATGCACTTGGTAAACTTATCGCAAGCTGATTTGCAGGTGTTGAATGACAAGAAGATATTTTATATTCCTGCTTGGAAAGAAGAAGCGAGGAAATATCAAAGAGTTGTCTCGGTTTGTGTTCGAGAAGGAGTGCATGCTTGAGGCTAGAAGATTGAAGATTACAAGACACGTGTTTGAAGCTAAAGAGATGAAGCTACTGCCAAGGGGGAGTCTGTTGGTGCATGATGTCAGTAGTTCAGTGTCTAGTGTCTGTAATCGCGTTTGTAATGTTTTATGTTTTGTATAAGCGAAGTTGCTAACAAGTTCGCTGATATAGGCGAACTTGTTAGACAAGCGAAGTTAGTGACAACTTCGCCTGAACATGCCAGGTGAAGTTGTCGTGTCTATATAAGCTATATGTTACGGCTTATTCTAGTTAATAGCTTACGAGTTTTTGTATTCGAGTCAGAGAGTATTGTATCCGGTGATCATAGTATCACGTGTTTAAGGTTGGTATACAACGTGTTTGATTATCGTGTGTTAATCGTATTGTTTTCTATACTCGTAACGTCTTACGTAGGGATTCTGCACCTACGTAGAACGCGATATCTCGTGTAGATCTGGCTGGGAACCTACAGAAAGTATGAGAATCAACCAATAGGAAGGAGAGATATGGACTTAAAGCTTATTGCTTTAATAGTATAGTTAGATTTGTTTGTTATAAAAGAAATGCATACAGTGTTGACTTGGATTTTAGTAAATTACAGTTATTATATACTCAAAAAGTAATCATTAAAAATGGAATTGAATGCGTAGTGTGTTTTCTAGTAGACCATATGTAGTCATAAAGCATCATCCTTGGGCGTTATGTGCCACGTGGCATCCAATCAGAGTTATGATTTTTTATAAAACAGGGTGTAGTCATAACTTGTACAAAACGCACGCCGGAAATAAGATTTTGTTTTTTTTAATTTTCGTGCCTTCCACCCGCGTTATGTACAAAACGCCGCAAAAATAATAAACCAAAATGCCGGAAGGGGGGGGGGGGTGCCCCCGACATAATCCACCAAAACGCCAGCATAAAGCCATGACTGCGGAAGGCCTTAGAGAAACTTTTTTTTTTCCTAAAATCATTTGGAATTACCCCTAATGAGTGAACTTTTATGAGACGGAGTGTTACTTGTTTATACTTTATTTGAAAATATTAGTCTGACTCATTCAGAAACACCATCATGAGCAGTAAAAAAACCTCATTGAGTCAGGTTTTAAACCTTAAAGATCTCAAGTCTTAACCAATATCACATTCATGTCATTGGATTAGAAAATCAATTGCTAACTGAAATCGTAGTTGATATCAGTTAACTTGGTACCTAAAGCCTCTTGAAATTAATTTTTGATATCATTATGTATGAGTGACAAGAAACCACAAAGAATTTAGCTCACAATATTGCAAAATTGAAGCAACATGATTGATTTCTAGATTAAAGTGATACCGTTACAAGTTCATAATATTTTATATACATAGTATTTAAATAAGTGTTGTCCGTTAAGGCTAGGATGATGCAAATTGTATATAAGTATACGAACCTTGAGCACTTAGATAATATATTATAGATACTCTTCACTTTTTAACTATAATCTTCGAGTTTCTCGGTCTTGTTTTATATCAACATACCGTTGTAATTGTAACCATGTCGGCAATACATCCAAATATACACGAATTAGTCGCAGCAGAAGCATCGAAAAATCATCAGCTCAATGTCTCTATATCATCCCTCCTTGACTACCCTCCTGGTTTTTCACGAAAGGTAAGGTGTCGTTACTAGTAAAGAAAATGTCCATTTTAATTAAAACGGGTTAAATAACGTATGATTTAATCATGTTTTGTTAGCAGGTGGTAGCGGAAGTGGTGGCTACATTCTTGTTGGTGTTTGTGACATGTGGAGCCGCGTCACTTACCACAAGTGATGACCACAAGGTGTCCCAGCTTGGAGCCTCAGTTGCGGGTGGGCTCATTGTAACTGTTATGATCTATGCTGTTGGACATATTTCGGGTGCACACATGAACCCTGCCGTCACACTAGCTTTCGCTACTGGTGGACATTTCCCTTGGGTTCAGGTATCTGATTAACTAGACAACACCTACACGAACACGTTGTTATGTTGGCACCATACATCTCAAAATGTTCAAACCGTAAATCAAATAGTATTTGGCTATAACGTGACATATGGGAACTTAAGTCCTTTAAGACCATGCCATTTATGTGAATTTATACATTAGTAGGTGGTTTAAAATACAGACAAGTATTGCTAGGTATTTCGTAGAAGTTCTTGTAATTATATTCCGTCTACTACCCCTACAAGCGAACTCCACAAGTTCGTTTGGGTGGCAACGAAATCCAATATAGTTTGGTGAAAAAACTATAATTGACGCCGTGACAGGATAAGTTTGTTAGAGAAAATATACAGATTTTCGCTTGCCACACGAGCTAACTCTAAAAGAAAGTATCATAACTTACTTGAGTTTCTTGAAGGAATGAATAATTACCTAAAAGTACAAGAACTTAAAAAGATTATAAGGCATGTTAATAGTTTATTCTAATTTCTAAAACTATAAGTCTAAAAAAGTTTCCACAAGAAGTTGTATGAAAATATGTGGACCACTTGAGGACCTACTAGGAGTTGGCTCTCTCCATTAACAATTTTTTTATCATATAATACATAAATACTTGTCGTACTCATTTTAGTGAGACAGTCAGAAGTTTTAGCTTAGGTTCACCTTTAACTCTACAGTCAATTGGCTCGTACTTACTTCAGTGTGTCATATATGTAATCAGACTAGCTCGATTTATACAGGTTCCTATATACGCAGCAGCACAACTAATAGGGTCCATATCAGCATCGTTTGCCTTACGTGCCTTGTTACAACAAGTAAAACATTTGGGCACGACAACACCTTCCGGGACAGACCTACAAGCTTTGATCATGGAGATCATCGTCACTTTTTCTATGATGTTTGTCACATCAGCTGTCGCTACAGATTCTAAAGCAGTAAGAAGGGTGGTTTCATTTAAAAAATTTATAAATGAAAAAAATCACATTCATAATAAAAAGATTAGATATTTATAAAAAATAATGCTTGTAGGTAGGAGAGCTAGCAGGCTTAGCAGTTGGATCAGCAGTATGCATTACTTCTATCTTAGCAGGGTACAAATTTAAAACTATATTAACTTTATAAGATAAGCTACTTATATGTTAACAAATAATATACAAAGCATGCATATTTAATATGCAGACCAGTATCAGGAGGATCGATGAATCCAGCACGCACTATTGGACCCGCGTTAGCTAGCAACAACTATAAGGCTATTTGGGTGTACATTATTGGTCCCGTATTTGGGACCATATCAGCGGTGATGTGCTACAGTTTTATTCGATATACAGATACACCAGTTCAGTTGGTATCATCTTCCAAACTTAGAAGAATGAAGAGTAATGATGAAGATCTTGAAGCGAATGGTTCTCTTAATTAGGTGTAATGATATTATCTAGTAAAATGTCATAAGATATTAATGAACTTCAAACAAACATGTCTATGTTTCAATATTAATAGTTGGGTGATCAAACATGTTGATTCTCTAGCTAGATATAATAAATCATAGTTTAAGCAAAACATAAATATTTACCAAATGTCATGTGATAACTAATAGAATTTTGATTACCAAAATAGTGTCAAATATAATGATGACGATAAACTTTGCGTTGATCCTTCGTACGACTTTAACATAATGCCCACAACTGAGATATTCTTGAAATCTACCAGCCGCAGAAAAGATCTAAAGAATTCACTTACTCGCGCTCTATATTAGCTTCAATTAAAAGCAATATGTAGAAATATCATAATGCCACAAATCTGATTAAGGTATATGAAATAGGATCAAATACATTTTATTCTTAACATGAAAACGGTGAGAATCAATTTGTGTATAAATCAATATTTGTGTATAAATAAACCTATCAGAATTGTATGATCATAACGCTTTTGTTATATCAAGCACGCTCACGAAAGTATCTGGTTTACACGCTGAACTATTTTTGGTTTAATAATACTAAATGAATAAAAATATGAATATCTGTGTAGCTATTTTGAATACTTTTAAGAGTATCACCAATAGAGGTGATTCTTGGTGATGTTTTTAAGATGCCATATTAGATATGGCCCACTAAATTAGTTTTTTTATAGTATATTATCTCTCATCTCTCCTCCCTCTCCACTCACATACATATTTTTAGAGATTCTTGTATAAGACCATCCGTAGTGGTCGAGTTGTGGCTGCGTTTTGATGTATAACGTCGGGGGCACACCGCCCCCCGAGCGTTTTGGCTTTTTTTTAACGTTTTGTATACAACGCGAGATCTGTCTCAAATATAAAAAAAACTATCCGTTGGGGGTGGGGGGTTACCGTTGGGAGCCGTGGAAGTGTTTCTGGAGATGGCCAGTGAGTAACTCCGGTCCGACAGCAGCTGCGGCGGCGGAGGAGATGGTGGAAGGAGACCTAGTTTTCTGATTTGGCTTCGAGCTTGCGGTGGCGGAGGAGGCTGCTGCGGAGGAGGAGGAGGAGGAGGAGGTGTCTTGGGTGTTGGGTTGGTGAGTTTGGTTTCTGATTTGGTTTTGGAATGAAATGGAATAGGTGATATTAACAAAAAGAAATATTGGGTTGGTGTCTTTGTGGGTGTTGGGTTGGTGTCTTGGTGGTTAACGAAATCCCGATCAAATGTCAATTTTGTTTTTGTTTTGATACCATAACAAACGTGTCAGAGACCGATCAAATGCCAAATTTGCTTCTGTTTTGATTTGTTTTATTTTAGTTTCGTTACCGCAATGAAACCGATTGAGTTGAATGACTCACCGTCTTTACGCTCAGTTGAAATCGATTGTTTTTATTTATGAGTTTAATGTATTTTTTTTAATTTTAATGTAGTTTTTTAATTATATATTTAATTATTTAAATGAATTATTATTTTTAAAAAAACAAATAAAATTAATAGTGACTGGGCGCCACGTGGCGTATAACGCCTGGGGGTGGAGAGTTATGACGACACCCTATTTTTGTAAAAAATCATAACTCTGACTGGACGTCACGTGACGTATAATGTCTGGGAGTAGAGAGTTATGAATACTCATGGTCTAAGAATTTCATCATACCTTCTCTCGTCCACCTAATCATCTATTTCCTTCAACTTACACTCTCTCTCTCTTTCAAAAATCTTTAAAAATCTTCTATTAGAGATGTTCTAACCAAACGTGTCAGTAAATTACCTTGTCATCTTTTCTAATAAAAGAAGCGTGAGAAAACAATCTTTCTTGTCATCTTTTGTAATTAAAAAAAGGTGTGAGAAAAATTGACAAGAATGAAAAAGAATAAATTATAAAAATATTAACTGTAGTGGTTTCTAATCATGCATAAAATCAAGAAGATGACAATTTTTGGCATCAAAATTGTCATTAGATTAAAGATTAGCTTGACAAGCAAAAACAATAAAAAAGAAAAAAAAAAGAAAAACAACTTTTCATTATATCTTTGATCAACCAAAATATTTTTTTTATCATTTATCATACAATATGTAATTGATTTACATTAATTTATCAACCATACGTTCACTTTCAGTTATATTTAAACGTAACACCGGCAACATCCTCACCTATAACATCAAAATCCATCGCACCTTATAACATAAGGCCTCATGATGTGAGGCTAAAATGTGCGGTTTCTAGGACCTTTTCACCAAATTAACCGCACATTAAGGTGGTTTTTGTATTGATGAAATCAAAATTAATTTTTAAATCCGTTTCCTTTAATTATAAGATTAAAAATGTAAAAGGGATAAAAAGAAAATAATATAGCTAGTATAAGATATATATATATATATATATATATATATATATATGGTAGGGTTAACGTAAAAAACAATAGTTTTGTGAGAAACAAAAGAATAGATGTAGACCCTTCGATCTAGGATCTAGTGGTTGAGATTGGTAGTTTCTAAAAGTTGTATACTTTCTATTTACATGGTATAGTGTCCTGTTTAGGTGGTGTACTTTATTTTAAAGCCTTCACACACTTCTCACAAAACAATTGTTTTTTATTTGAACCCTTTTCTATATATATATATATATATATGGTAAGGATCCTAAGAGAACCCTTTGCAAATTGAGAACTTTAAGAACCATTTTGTACCACTAAAAACACCTTTAAAAAAATATTTAAAAAATCAGAAAACAAAAAATAACAAAAATTTTAAAAACGTAAAAAAACCAAAATTCTTATATTTCTGTCCGGTTTCATTAAAAAAATAAAATAAATAAAAAAAAACGTTGTATTATACACATATGTATAATTTTATTTAATATTTAGTTACGTAATATACACATATGTACAGTATCATTTATCTTAAATTATACACATGTGTATAAAAAAATCATGTAAATGTACATATATGTATATATTATACATATGTGTATATAATTTGCTAAACCGAGTTTTTTTTAATGAAACCGGGATGTTAAAATAAGAATTTTGGTTTTTTTACTTTTTTCATTTTTGTGTTTTTTTTATTTTATGATTTTTTTTATCTTTATGTTTTTTGTGGTCTAAAATGGTTCTTAAAGTTCTCAATTTTAAAAAAGTTTTCTCATATATATATATATATATATATATATATATATATATATATATATCTCAAGAAGTCACATGTATGTCTCTTGTACGTTACATATATTATTATAACTAGCATAAGATACATATGTGCAACTTCATGAGTTGTTTACCTAATTTCATAAGCTACACATATATATTTTTTTATGTTTCTAATATTATAATCTAGAGAAAGGAAAATAAAAAATGTTACACTTGATTTGTTCATATTAGTTCTCTTATAAGAGCATTCTCAGCTAGGCCTGTTCACGAGCCGAGCCGAGCCCGAGCCAGGGCTAGCTCGAGCTCGAGCTCGATAATTATTCGAGCTGGCTCGGCTCGAGCTCGAATCTTAATCGAGCTCAAAATTTGAGCTCAAGCTCGGCTCGGTTTTAAATCGAGCCGGCTCGGCTCGGCTCGATTTAGCTCGAAACCTGTAAGAAGAGAAAGAGTACGGCGAGAGAGAGAGAGACGGGAAGAACACGAGAGAGAGAGACGGAGATAGAGAGAGAAGAGACGGAGGGCGAGAAAGAAAGAGAGAGAAAGAGAGATCGGAGAGCAGAGAGAGAAAGGGAACGGAGCACCGCGGCCACGGCGGCCGGCTTTCCGGTAGCCGGAAATACGACCCAGAGAGGGAGAGAAGGGGCTTTTGGGTGTGGGGGTTACCGGAGAACCGAGAGAGGGAAGGCGGGTGGCCAGAGATTGGCGTCGGGGAGACGGGGTGGCCGGAAGTGTCGCCTGTCGCCGGAAATCGGCTAGGGAGAAGATGGAGCGGCTGGCCGGCTGATAGTATAATGAGATTAGGGTTTTTTTTCCTTTATATATATATTACATAGTTTCAAAACACCCCCTCAATTTCATCAAAGTTTAAAACGAGTTTAAAGGTTCGTAAAAACTTATAACGACTTTACGCGAGCCAATCGAGCGAGCCTATCGAGCGAGCTCGAGTCGAGCCGGGGCTAGCTCAGGCTCGGCTCGTTTAGAAATCGAGTCGAGCTAGGCTCGGCTCGTTTAGAATCGAGCCGATTTCGAGCGAGCTTTCTCCGAGCTTTTTTCGAGCGAGTTTCGAACGAGCTTTGAGCCGTGAGCTTTTTGAACAGCCCTATTCTCAGCCAATATATTTTCCATCCATGTACTTAAATTACACTAAAAATATATTACATTTTCTTTCTCACTTTCAAGTAAATAAATTTTTTTATACATTTATCATTATCATTTTTCTCATTTCCACTCACAACCACTTCAAAAAATATTTAAAAAAATTATATGATATAAACAATGTAAACTTTTTCACATAATAATTTTTTTCATCTCTATTCACAATTACTTATAAACATATTATATAATTTACAAAAGTCACTCATATATGAGAAGAAACAGAGAATACTTTAACTATGATTTTCCATAAAGCTGCATACTTACTTTATGTCTTAATACTAATAATTAAAGCAAAGAATAAACAAGCTAGCTTTTAACAAATCATGCTTCCATTATGATTTGGTTAAAACCACACCTTTAGTTTTTGCTTTATGTTTCCCATATGTGACCCTTTAGGCCTTTCTGATCCATTTAAGAGCAGTAAAATATGTGCCAGATTGAAATGATCTAGGGCTGACATCAGCACCATGAGAAACTCCCATTGTCACCTAGGTCACTAGTTTTCTTCGTTTGCAATTGATTCCTCAACATATTCTTTGTAATCGAAGTCTTCAATTACCCGAGCAGAATGCTTCATCCTTAACTATGGCGAATGTAGAGTCGATCGTCCCGGCATTGTAAGTCAACTATTGTTCCAAGTCTTACGCCCCCTTAACCAACTGAGCTACACGGCGAAGACAATGCTGTTAAGGGTTTATCCACTCCATATTTCCAGTTTTGAAAGCCATTCCTTCCATGTTGTTGTCCCTCTTTTAGAAATACTTTACCATGTTTAGAGCAACTGAAGACGACCAATAGCCTTAGGGTACCTACATATTTGATAGAAATTGTCTAACAAGACCCATCGTGTTTCAGCTGGATAGTTGCGTAACTTTGGTTGGTATCGATTAACTTCGTTACAGAACATACATTATAACAGGTTAAATAAATAAGTTTGTAAGCTCTCTAAACAGTATTAGCACGCATACAACTTAAGCGGCATGGATTCGGCCAGTATCACTTAGGTTCTATACGGTTCGAAACTAAACCAAAGGAATAAATCACTAGTAAATTCCAACAATATATTGACTCACGTATAGCATATAAAAAAATAAAAAATAACATATTTAAAACCATGTTTATTTGGTTGACAAAACTTGAGCCGTGCAGCAGAAGTCGACACGAATTCGCTCGATATCAGTTAGGTTTGTTATGGTAGCGGAACTAATCTCAGAAAATAATTAATTCGTCAAATCAACGTAAACAAAACATTTTTAAATAAAGTTAAAAACAATAAAATATTTGTAAAAATTAAATTGCGCCACCAACATCATGTTTTAAATTTATATATTTAATGTCCGAGACATAGGCGGATCTAGCATGGAAGCATGGGTATCCCAATATTCCTCTAAACAGCGATGTGGAAAAATATTTTTTTTCTTTCTTCTTCTCTGTTTCATTATCAGATACCCGTTAGCAAATATTATGATACCCCTTATTTAAAAAAAATTGTATTCTCCTGAATATTTTTTCTAGATCATTCACTACCAGAAGAACCATTGATCACTTTAGATATGAGTTCATGAGTGATGATTTTTTAAAATCATCTTGTTCGCGTTATCCTTAAGAATACATTATATGTTTGTAAAAAAAGGTTAATTAACTCTAACGAATTGACTCAAATTTTGTCGGCATTGGTGATGTTTGTTATCGGAACTAAAGTAAAAAAATCTTTAATTAAATTAACATATTTAAAAGAAAACAAAAAGATAAAAGAAATTTGGTCATTAGCAAGTTGATACGAACTCGTTTGATATCAATCGGTTACGTTCATTACGTTAACATATTTAAAAGAAGAAGAGAAACATAACATAAATAAACTAAACACGAAGTAAAAAAAAACAAAGACTAAACATATAGTGTCAAAAATTAAAACTAAATAAATTCTAAAATATCTTTGTGGTACCAAAATTATGATTTTTTATTTTATCTATAATTGTGTTAATTTTTTTTATCTTTAACGTATATTTTTCTATCTAATTTTATTTTTAACTTATATACTTTTCATCTTTTACAAGTTTGTCAAAGTGTTGTTTATTTATTATTCCGACACTTTTTCAGTTTCTACAGTACGTGATCCCAATATTTTTCATCTTTTACAAATTTTGTGTTTAGTGTTTCGGCATAAATCTAGTGAGTTAACACGCTGCAATGTCTGTGTGTGGTTCAACTTATTTTATTTACTTCTATTTTTCCCGTCTAACGGCCCATCACAACCCACTAATCCTAAGTCGACTTAGTTATTTTTTCTATGTTTCCGTCTAATTTTTGTGTATTTATACGCCACAAGGGAATATGTTCGTGATTGAACGTTTTTATGTCTATTTTTAGTTCGGTTTAATAGCTCACCCAAAACACAAGTCCAACACCCCATTCAACACATAGAGTTTGATAAAGTCTTTCATGGTTTTGCACATGTGATGCAACACTCTAAATTCAACACATTGGCTTGGAACTAAGTTGTCATAGTTTTTAACGGAAAAAATAACCTAGAAACATAGGCCATCAAACATCAATCTGAAGTAGGTTGAAGCTTAATTCCCATATAATTAGTAAGTTAATAACATCTTTATCGTCCCCAATTTAACGACGGCCAAAAAACTATCCCCATCGATAAGGGGAAACAGACCTCAAATCATATACAACCAAGAAGGTCAAATATCAAACTCCACTAGATATATAGTTTGTTTTGCAAATAATAGAAAGAAAAAATAATCAACTTTTCTTTTGAAGCCTAAATAGTGCCTATCCACTCATCTATTAATTGAGATCTCATAAAATGAGTCATGAGATGTCCAAAAATATCCACTCAAATATTGTTCCATTTTCATTTATAGCTGAAAAATCACCTGATAATTATTCTATAATAGTTATTAAATTAATGAACTGAACTTACATTACTAAAAGTTCTTTATCAACCAAGATACTGTGATTTTGTGTCTTAATTGCAAGTTCTCTTTTATTTCTTCAAATTCAGGGTTTATATGAAACTTTAGGATAATATTAGTGTCAAGAGAGTCCCTCCGGTTGGGGTGAGAGCCACCGGTCAACATTGCTTCAAACATAGACGAAATTATGAGAGAGAGCGTACGTAATGTGGGAATATTTGCAAATAGGTCGAGAGCAAGATTGATTCGGAAGCTTCAAAGAACTACACTAGGTTAGATGCTATATCTAATCTCCTTATATGGAGATGAACACAACTATTGCGAGATGTATCTAGAAAAAAAGAGCACCGACTTGGCTTGTTAGAGATAGAGAGGGTCTCTCTTCTGACCATTCTCTGGCATGGTAATCAGTAGAGTATGTGAAAGAGATTGGAGTGATCATAGTATTGTCAAAAATATGATAATCAAGAGTGATGATACAACTGATGAATAGCAGAAGTCCTAAATCTCAGAAAACGAGAGAATACGGACAAAATGCATCTTTGCTTTAGAATTTCTCTGGGACATCATAGCATCCAAATGAGAATCAAGTTACACCCATATTGTCTTGACCAACATGCTCCTTAGTGAGTAAACAAGTTCTCAACATAGTAAACGGGAAAGCAGGTCAAGGTCAAGTTAATTAACTTCAAGTTGCATCAAGTTTTAAAAGCAAGCCTCATTGATCACTAACAAAACTTTTAATATGATCAAATCCTTCATCCTTGTGTTTCATAAGATACACCGAAACATCCCTCGAGTAATCATAGATAACAGTGAGAAACTGTAAGGTCCCTAAACATCTAAATGAACAAGTTCGCCTAGATATTTTGACTTATGATCACTCAAAGAAGATGGTTCCCTATGTTGTTTAGCCTTATAACAAACATTATAAAGGAGTAGTATTAACATGTTTTTTAAGCTTTTGACTATCCTCTAATACATATAACACATTCTCAAAGGGTTGTCATAGTTTCGCATTCCACAAATTCAAAAAGGCATAGCTATTATAACACACTTTGGTGTTTGCAAAAGAGTTACCACACACATATACACCATCTAGTTGACTACCGGTCACTAGAACATTCTTTGTTAGAGAATCCTGAATATAACAATTTGTTTCTTCAATGACACGGCCAATTTATTGTCTTTATCTAGTTTGTAAACTAACATTAAATTAAATAACTATCAGGAACAACAAACACATCATCTAAAGTCACCCTGTCACTTAGTTTAATGTTATCGATTTTAGTTACAATATCACTTGTGCCCTTAGGATGTTTAACTCACACATATATATTAGACACGTCCATTTGATCAATTAAACTAACATTAGACATGACCATGTGTTGATTAGCCCCTAAATCAACAACCCAACCCAACACGCACACTTAACAATGAGAGAATACGAACAAAATGAATCTCTGCCTAAAAACTTCTCTTGGATATCCAATGTATAGTATCTAAATGAGAATCGAGTTATATACATGCCTTCTTGACCCGCGTGCTCCTTGGAGAGTAAATGGCCTCTCAACAGAATAAGCGAGTAAGCGGGTCAAGGTCGGGTTAATTAAATCCAACCTCAATCCAAACATCCTTTAAGCTAAGCCTAGTACAATCTTTAATACTTTAGTAACCAAAATCATCATAGCAACCCAAACTCGTAAACACATGAAATGGTTTAGAAAGAAACACATTAGAAAATATTCTAAACAAAAACAAACGCATACATATGAGCTTCTGAATTATTGAATCGTAACATATAGATATTATTTTCAACAAGTATCGAATAAAATGGGGTTACCTTATCATAGTTGACTTGTGAGTTATATACTTAAATGGATTTTTGTAGGGCAAATAATGCTCTTTTTATGGACAAGTCGCTATCATGGTTGGTTATATTATGAACATGTTCAGAGAAGTCATTATTATAATTTGTTATGAACGAGCAACATGTCATTTTATTTAACCATGGTGCACTTATATATAGTCCGGGTGACACGCCTCGCACGATATATCAAAGTCTCGCCTGAACCATGTATTACATACTAGTTCTAAGGCTTATTGGTACGTAAAGGATGTAACCTCTTCAGATGCAATTGATGAACCCCTATAGATTTGGGGTTATCAAATGCGGTCCTATTATACCTCCTCACGACCAACTTAACATCTCGCGAGTGTCTTATTTTTCAGCCGAAAATTCTTCCTTTTCTCCTACCTCAAATCTGCCAAATGTTAGTATAAACATTTTTTTTTTAAATTTAACGGTGTTTCAAGTTAAAAGCAATTTGGTTAACATGTTAACGTATTAAAATGTTGGATATACAAAATATATAAATAACTGAATTATAGGGTCAACGTTATCTTACAATAATAGGAAAGAAAAAGTATTTTTCTAATTGAATAACATATAATAATATTTTATATAACTACATTATTATAGAGTAAATGGAAATATTCAATAAAGTACTTGAATAAAGTAAAAGCAATTGCAAGTGTCTCCATGTTACAAGTTTAGACGATTCAAAAAGCAAAAAAGTTGTCTCGTCTGATTGTTTTGTTCCAACCTCCAATATTCATGCATTCACGGCTAGAAGTGGATTTAATAATAGAAACTTTTAAGTATGATTAATAGATTAATTATGTTACCAGATGTCTCCTCTAAGAATACCCGCAACGTGGCATTAATTTTGCTTTGCCAGTCGCTCTTGTGGAAGATGTATGCCTGACGTGGGCCTGTTTAAGGATGCCCGCATGTAGGTAGGAACGGGAGACCGATGGAGGTTTTGGGTGGCGTGCGCCCGTGCACCCATTTTTTTAATAGTTTGTTTGTTTATTTTTGTTAAAAAAATATACTTTTATTTATTTATTTTTGTTAAAAAGTAATTCGGTTTGTTTGTTTTTATTAAAACTGGTTCTAATCATTTACGTGTGTTAAAAAAAAAGTTATGTTCGTTTATTTTTGTTAAATAAGTAGTTCGACTAATTTATTATTTTACCCTGACTTAATGAAAAAACAAACGGGTTGACGAAAACTACTAAAATAACATGATTTGAAAACGTCAAGTGCTAATTTGCAAGAAATTTAAAAAAATGTACTAAAATTGTGTAGTTTGTAAAACCTCATGTATGAAAAGGATATTTAACTTAATAATGAATAAAATCCACACTATGTTATATTTCAATTGACTAAGTTATATTGATCTATGACCTATGAATAGCTTGAATGAATTAGATGGGAGCTTAGAAATTAGAAAAAAAATCTAGTTTGACGTCTAAGTTTCAACATTTTATTTTATTAGTATAATGAAATAAGATTGGTTTTAGTTTAAGATATAGTGTAATAAACTTTTTACCAAAAAACAACAATTATATCCAAAACAAAATCGAAAATTGCTAAATTGGGGGGGGGGGGGGGGGGAGTAGCAGTTATAAATGTTTGCAAAAATATGTATATGCATATTTTTGGTACGTAAAGGATGTAACCTCTTCAGATGCAATTGATGAACCCCTATAGATTTGGGGTTATCAAATGCGGTCCTATTATACCTCCTCACGACCAACTTAACATCTCGCGAGTGTCATATTTTTCAGCCGAAAATTCGACCTTTTCTCCTACCTCAAATCTGCCAAATGTTAGTATAAACATTTTTTTTTAAATTTAACGGTGTTTCAAGTTAAAAGCAATTTGGTTAACATATTAACGTATTAAAATGTTGGATATACAAAATATATAAATAACTGAATTATAGGGTCAACGTTCTTACAATAATAGGAAAGAAAAAGTATTTTTCTAATTGAATAACATATAATAATATTTTCTAATTGAATTATAGGGTCAACGTTATCTTGCAAGTGTCTGGACGATTTAAAAAGCAAAAAAGTTGTCTCGTCTGATTGTTTTGTTCCAACCTCCAATATTCATGCATTCACGGCTAGAAGTGGATTTAATAATAGAAACTTATGATTAAAAGATTAATTATATTACTAGATGTCTCCTCTAAGAATACCCGCAACGCGGCATTTTTGCTTTGTCAGTCGCTCTTGTGGAAGATGTATGCTTGACGTACGTGTGCCCGTTTAAGGATGCCCACATGTAGGTACGAACGGGAGACCGTTGGAGATCATGGAGGTGTTGGGTGGTGTGCGCCCGTGCACCCGTTTGTTTTTTTTTAAATAGTTAGGTTTGTTTATTTTTGTTAAAAAAAATGTGTTTTGGTTTATTTATTTTTGTTAAATAAGTAGTTCGGTCTGTTTATTTTTATTAAAAACTGGTTCAAATTATTACTTTTGTTAAAAAAATAGTTATGTTCGTTTATTTTTGTTAAAAAAGTAGTTCGACTCATTTATTATTTTACCATAGAGTTAAATAAATAAAAAATAAAAAAATATATTATTTTATCCCTGGATTAATGAAAAAACAAACGGGGTAACGAAAACTAGAAACCGGGGGGGAGGGGGAGGGATGTTAACAAAAATATGTATATGCATTCCAATCAAAATATTGCAATTATTCATAAAGATTAAAGAACAAACAACAATTATCTACTGTTTTTATCTGTGAACATTCATCCCGGTGTATTAGTTTCTGTAACATAAATCACCACAAACGAGTTACATGTTTCTCAATGAAAACTCGAAAATCGAATTTCCTAACATAAATCACCAGAAACAGACTTATTTGTTTCTCAATAAAATTAAACTCGCAACTACTCAACATCCTACAGTTCGATTCTTGTTATAATATTTAACATGATTATGCAAATATCTACCATCGCAACAAACGAGAGTTTGTTGATTCGTATGAGTTGAATCAATATGATATATAAAACGCTTATTAATCTCAATATTTTCAATTACAAATGTCCGTACATCTTGTCGTTTTTCCTGATAAAAAACCGTATAGGAAAATATCACAAGATCAATGTTAAATTATAACTTGCAAGTGGTATAGAAAAATGAAAACTAAATAATATTTATTGTAGTAGGTTCCAGTTTATGCATAAATAACAGTCACAACATATATACTGTTTTGGGCCTTTTGGCATCAAACGATGATTCTATGAAACACGCCGTTATTACATTAAAGACACTTGCCAACCAGAAACAAAAGAGAAACTACTTTATATTCTATTTAATATAGAAATTATATGTAACAATATCTGTTTGTCATACAACTTTTAGAACTTTATAGATGTTGTCATCTAAGTTGTTAAATGGTAATAAATTATAATACATATTATCTTAAAATCTTTCTTTATAACAATTAAATAAACATACTTTCTAAAGAATATAATATAAATTCACAATAGAAACCACATTTGCACCGACGATTAGAAGGTCTTGAGTTTAAGTCTCTTAGATGATAGAAATTTTATTAAAAGAACGAATAAATATTTACACATATAAGATCCAACGAAGAGAGTTAGATTTGGCTATCATTATTTCTTTTTACTAAATAAAAAGCTATTATTAAGAAATAGTGTTTACAATGATTGGGTTTACTCGCATACAATATCTATTTCATTTTATGAAGTCAATCGGTGAAGAAACACTAAGTGAACCCTGGGCAGATTATAGATAATCTGGGGGTTAAGTAATGTTTCCCACGAGGATGAGGTCCAGCAGAGAAGGTTGTTCTTCTGGAGACCTGCAAAACAGACACCGTAAGCTCGTCACTGAGAAGAGGGGGGGGGTTCCTCCTTGTGACCACCCTCCGGCGTGAGAATCAGACTAGATTGCTCTGAATATAAGTGTATATTAAGAGATTGCTAGATAAAATTGAGATATCAGATGATGTCCTTACCATTCCAAGGTGTTGGAGTATTTATAGCCGAAGGTAGGTTTCCTAGAAGGTACAACCGGCTGAATAATATTCCTGTACTACCAACAGTGGACTACGCACAGGCCATGCTGGTTGGTGGATAGGCTACGGCCAACAGTAACAAGGTCGGCTGTACACTGTTCCTTTACTGCCGACTTCGCACTGTTCCACCAACTGTAGGCTGCGCACGTCCCATTGTAAGGGTTGGTGAGTAGGCAGCGGCTAATAGTGACAAACAGTACTAGAGGGTGCTCCTCCTCGTACTGTTGTCGGTGAGCTGTCACCCTGTGATTGGCTCATGGGCTGTTCTGGTCAAATCGTCTGTTCTGCCCATACCTTAGTAGGTATAGTACGAAAGATCTTCCAGAAGCATACGGACTGGCTCATTTAGGTGGGAGAATTCCCGCCTTGCTCATTCCTTCATGTGACTACTGAAGTAGCTAGTGCCTTGTGCGTGTAGCCTTGCTGTTAGTGCGGGTAGCCTTCCCTGATGGCTTGTATCCGCAACTGCGGGAACAGGCGGGGTACTTCACCATTGGGAGGCTTTCCCTGCGGGTACAGCTGGCGTACTGCGCGTAAGGTTCTTTGAGCATGGTGGGTCCTGCGGGAGCAGTTGGTCGTTGCGCAGACCGTCCCTGTTCAAGGTGAGTCTTGCGGGTCCAACTGGGCTCTGCTGGGACCTACCTCTTCAAGTCCCCCCAGTCCAATGTTCTCTCATGAATTATTAATAAGTGAGGTGAACTTTTGGACTTAGCAAGGGGTTTTGAAAAGGGTTTAGTTTTTAGGTTTTCCGTGGTGATTCTTCCCGCGGTTTTCCTGATGTCACGCAGAAATTCCCGACTTTTCTGCTTGATCTTTGGGTATGAAGCGGGTAGGTTTGTAACCTCCTCGCAAGTCAGGAGCGTTGAGTCCCACTTGTGGATTCTCCATGGGGTTTTGGTAGTTTTCAACATACTGATCAACTATGCTAAAACCACCAATTCCATCTTGGAGTTTCAAAACAATATGGTTCTCGACGTTCCCGTTACGCGGGGATGTTATTCCCGTTTCCGCAGGCATGGCCCAGAAGATCCTTCTTGGTTTGAATTCCCTACAGAGTGCTAAGTATGTGAAGGGTTTTGCCTTGACACTGTACCCGCACTCGCCTTATGGTTACTTTACTTCCAAGGTATTCCTGGCGTAAATTCCCTGCGGGTGCTAAGTATGTGAAGGGTTTTGCCTTGACACTGTACCCGCACCCGTCTTATGGTTACTTGGTTGCCCCAAGGTATTCCTGGCGTCAATTCCCTGCGGGTGCTAAGTATGTGAAGGGTTTTGCCTTGACACTGTACCCGCACCCGTCTTATGGTTACTTGGTTGCCAAGGTAAGGGGTATTTTCCCGCTTACTTTTGAATCATTTTGAATTTTGAAATTCGAAGAGTTGGTGAAAGGATAAGAACAGTCCAAACCTCTGAAACGTCGTGCGACGGTTTCTTCTGACTGTGTCAGGACGTGCAGGAAGTTATGGTAACGTGACAGTACCCTGGTCATTCCAGTCGCTTTTTCAGGCGCGAGGGCCCGTTTTTTTCGGGCGCGTGGCGGCGAAATTAATGGTATGCGTCCTTTCAACAGCTGTTGTCAGCTTGCTTTTTGCCACGTGTCATAGTTTCATTGCACCTTCGATTTCTCTCTCCTCCGCATTAAATTCATCGCATTAATTGCGATTAGTATATAAAGGGGGTAGAGGGTTCTTTGTAATTCACATTTTCACTCTTCTCTCATCTTTAGAACGATTCCTCCGGCGAATACTCATCTTTCAGTCGAGCATTCTCTTGAAAATCGTTTTCTTCTTTCTTTTGCAAGAATGTCTCGTGATCTTGAATCTACAGCCGATGACAAGAGTACTGCTGGCGAGTGCCAGTGTGCCATGCTGTCGATCTGTACCAGTACGTCGTCAGGAGAGTTCATGCTCGAGTCTCTCGAGCCTGAGTTTCCTGAACCCCATCAGACTGTGTACGATGCCCCCAGAGGCAAGATCGGGGTATATGCTGCATTCTTTGTTTATGGGAATCTTAGGTTCCCGTTGACAAAGTTTGTTTACCGTGTCCTGGAGAGGCACGGTGTGCACCTGACCGAGGTGCACCCGATGGCGATTGCCAAGATCCGGCACTTCGAGTGGGTGTGCCGGATTCTGGGCATTGAGCCCTATGTTGACCGCCTGATGACCTTCTACACTTGGAGGTGCATCCAGGGGTGGTATACTCTGATAACCCGGATTAAGGGTTTGAAAGATTTGCGCAACCAAGCGCAGTCTTCGCTCGTGGAAGAGGGAATTCTTCTACATATCCGCTCGCGCCATCCCCCTTGCCATGAAGTTCAAAAATGGGCAAGCACTTCCTAGCCTTCACGCCTCCAACTACGAGGAGGCGGAATGGTTTTCGAAGATTTCCCGGGTCCAATCTCCGGTTTACCGGTTTGCGGAGTCCGGGATGGTGATGCTGGGGATGAGCCGGGTGTGGAAGGCTGCCGATGCGCAAAAGATCCCAATCGTCCTCGAATACGGTTCGAATTCTGTTCCATACGGTATGCTTTGTTTCCTTTTGTTGATTTAGAATTTCTTCTAACTTCTTTCCTCGTTTATTTCAGAGGGGAACGACTTGAAGTCGCTCCTGTACCCGCGGGAGGCTTACGGTCCCGCTCGGATGGGTACTCGCGCTCTAGACGAGAACGAGTTGCCCATCCTAGAGCAAACAGCGGATCGGTTCGTGGAGGTCTATCCACTCGGCCACGAGATCCTTAGCGCCCGTCGGCCAGGTAAGGCGCTATTCGACCCTCGACCCCTCAATGTTGAAACCTCTGCTGGAATTCCTTTAATCGTATGTTCTGATGAGGAATCCGCAGATGGTCCTCCGTTGGTGCGGAAGAAGAAGGCTGCCGGCGGGAAGGGGAAGGAGAAGGTGGCCTCCACTGCCGATCCAGCGCCTCGGTCTGATTCGGAGACCGAGAGCGAACAGGTGGCGGGGAATCCCGGTGGTGATAAGACCACCGCTCCGAGGTTGCGACTGTCACCTCCGGAGAGCCCAAGAAGACGACGGTGACCGGCGCAAAGAGGCCAGCTCCATCGGGTTCGTCCCCCGCCTCTCCGTACCTTTAGGCTCAAGAAAACCCGTAAGTACAAACTTCCTTTATCTTTAGCTTTATAGTTTAATGTCGTTTAAACACTTATCTTCTTTACGCAGGCGTGGATGTTGACGCATTCCAGGGTGGAGCGCAGAGGAGTACCTCTCCGCCAATGACGGTAGGCTTGGTCAGCCTTCCTGAGGCGACGACCCAGGCGCCTGCGCCTGCTTCCGCTGGTTCAGTCGCTCACTCCTTCCTTGAGCCGACTGTTCCAGCTGTGATGACGTCACCAGCCGGCTGTGAGTGCTATTTTTACAGCATCTTTCACCGAGCCGGCGGTTACTATTGCTGCGGATTCTGCAGCGGCCACCGCGGCGGCCGCCACCATGCCTCCTCCGTCATCGGCAACGACGGCCGATCCTTCAGGTATGCATGGGGCGTATCGCCAAACTCTGCCACCTTCCCATCTGCCTGACCTCTTGGATGGATTTCCCTTGGGTTCAGGTGATGGTTGGCGGCTATCGGCCTGTTATTGACCCTACAGGTGCGTAGGGTTCTTTTGGCCTATTTATATATTTTCAATCATCTTTTCCTAACTGCTCTTTGTTTTTTGCAGTGTCGGATTCCAATGAAGTGTATGTTCCACGATGGAACATTCGCCGAGGAACAACCCTTCGCACAACCTGTGGAGTGCGTGGAGTGGGCTCGTCACGCTGCTCCCAGTGGTGCGTTGGGGGAAGCCATGGCTAGCTACCAGGAGGGTAGGCTAAGCAATGAGCTTCGGGTTCTCCTGGCCCGGATGCAGCCCGCGTGTCGAGCTTGCTTTGTCGTGAAAACGACAAGTTAAAAGCAGCTCGCCTTCAGGAAGTAGCTCAGGCGCGGGCTGTCCGAGAGGAGAATAGGAGGCTTTCCGCTGCGGCGGCGGAGAAGGAGAAGGCGTTCAAGGCCCTTGAAGTCGAGGTTCAGGCCCGTCTCGAGGCTCGCTCCAAGGCTGCCCAAGCTGTTAATGAACAGCTTCGGCTGGCTAAGGAGACTGCTAGGAACGCGACTGAATGGGCCACCAAGGCTGAAGCTGTTGCTGAGCCTCTACGCCTGGAGAATGAAGAGCTTAAAGCCAAATTAGAGGCTCTCCAGCAGGCTCATGATGCCTTGGCGATGAGGAGGACGCTAAGAAGCTTCAAGAAATCCTGGACCGAGGGGGGTGCTTGACCATACCGAGCGTAAGCTAAGGGCGTCGAAGAGGCTGCGGCTAAAGATGTGTTGCTTGCCAACCTCAACAAGAGTGAAGCCGAACGCGCCCGTAACGAAGCTCAAGCTGCCCTCCAAGAAGCTCTGGTTGCCAAGGAATGGCTTCTTCGAGAAGCGTTGTCTCAGGTATGTTTAGCTTCATGTCTTCACGCTTTTTTTTTTTGTAAATAGAAAAGGTTCTGATACTTGTATTTTTTTCTTTGTAGGTTGTGCATCGGGTCTTCTCAGAGACGTCTTATGACGATGCTATGAGCACAGCCCTCAACGCTTCTCATGAGGATGGGGAAAAGGCCGGCTTCCTGCTTGGTCTAGGGTTCGTTGAGAAAGGCGTCCCGCCTTCCAACTTCCCTTTGTATGATGTGGATACTGAAGCTATTTACGACCAGGCAGTGAACCAGTATGCCGCCTTCCCCCGCATCCGTGGTGGAGAAGGTAAACGAAGTTGCTGCTGCTGATGATGGGCTAGCTATTCTAAAAGCCTTCCTTGAACCATCACGCTCTACTGATGGAGCGGGTCCAAGTGGAAGTGGTCCTGAAGCTTGATTCTGAAGATCCCTTTCCACCATTAGCGTAGATTTTACTTTTGTATAGCTTTGTAATATTTGAATTTGATGAAATAAGATTGTGTTAGTTCTTTGCCTTGTTATTTTACGCATGTTTTGATCTAACTTAGCAATTTATTTAGTACTTAGATAAGTTAACTTTTTAACGTGGTAAATTATAAGTTTGTTTCGCTTCCTCTTTCATGATTGTGCGGGTATGACCGTCACTTACACTTAGTAGGATGGCTTAACTTTACTTATATCTGACCTGCGTGGAAGTTTTCCCTCATCTTTTCCTTTGAAATTTTCTAAGTGTTCAGAATAAGTTAACCTTTGAACGTGGTAGATGATAGGTTGAAGTTTTGTTTCCTTGTTCGTGATTGTGCGGGTAAGACCGTCACTTGCACTTACAAGGATGGCTAAACTTTACTTACATCTGACCTGCGTGTAGGTTTTCCTTAAAACTTGAGATTTTTAGCGTTGTGTTTATGCGGGTTTTGCCGCCTTCCACACGTAACGACTTACTTCTTCCCCCATTTATGCGGTGAATACCGGCACATCAGTGTGGGAAGTTCATAAGTATAAAGGTAAGGCTATCAACACATTGTGAAAGGAGAATCATTTCCATTAGAAGTGGCTCTAGGCCTTTTCTTTACAAGTTTGGAATTGATCTACATATAACATTTGCGTAATTGAGCTCCATTCCATGTTCTTGGGATGGGAGTGCCATCGAGCCTTTCGAGCCGGTATGCGCCCTTTCCCAGGACTTCTTTGATGATGTATGGCCCTTCCCAGACCGGGGCCAACTTTCCTGGGCGTTCTTGGTTCGAAGCATCGTTGTTACGCAGTATGTAGTCTCCTACTTTGAAGTTGCAGAGTTTTACCCGCGTGTTGTAGTACTTTTGCATTTGTCGCTTGTAGTTCTCTTCACGCACTGCGGCTAAGTCTCTGCGTTCCTCGGTTAGCATAAGATCCAACCGTCTTTCCGCATCATTGTCTTCTGGCTGAATCAAGACCCTTGGTGAGGGTAAACCAATTTCGACCGGGACCATGGCTCCGTGCCATAAAGTGAGGCTGAACGGGGTTTCTCCCGTACTGGCCTTCTTCAGCGTTCTGTTTGCCCAAAGGACGTACGGAAGCTCGTCCACCCCAGCCGGATCTGTGTTCCAAGAGTCTTTTCTTGATGCCTTCGACAATGCTCTTATTTGCTCTTTCCACTCACCATTACCTTGCGGGTGTGCCACTGAGGTAAAGGTGTGGGTGATTTGAAGTTCTTTCAGCCACTGTTGTAGCTTCTTGTCAGCAAAGTTGGTGCCGTTATCGCTCACCAAATTCTGTGGAAGTCCAAAACGACAAATAATAAATTCCCAAATAAATTTTTTGATATGTTTTGCGGTTGTTTGGGCTAAGGGTTTTGCTTCTATCCACTTGGTGAAGTAGTCGATGGCTACCACTAGGAACTGAACATTTCCTGCTGCTGTAGGAAATGGGCCTGTCACATCGATGGCCCACTTCTGAAATGGCCATGAAGAAGTGACTGGAACAAGTTCATTCTTCGGAGCGGTGCGTGTTGGGTGCGTAAAGCTGGCAAGACCTGCATTTTCTGATGTATCGCAGCGCATCCGTATGCATCCCCGGCCAAAAGTATCCCGCGTTGTTTAGCTTAGCTACAACAGCGCGGGGACCTGTGTGTACTCCACAGATGCCTTCGTGTACTTCCCTTAGGAGGTAGTCAGCATCTTGGTTGTCCACGCATCTTAAGAGTGGGCCAAGAAAGTTACGTCTGTAAAGGATGTCATCGATGAGTTGATAATTCAGTGCTTTACAGCGTAGTTTTCTTGCCTGTGTTTTTGATTCTGGTAGTGTACCTGCCGCAAGGTATTTTATTATTGGTGTCATCCACGTTTCTGTGCCGGTTTGGATGACACAAATTTCCTTGTGCGGGACCGAAGGTGCCTCGAGGAGTTCAATGCGGATATCCTTTCCTAAGTGGGTGAAGGCTAATGATGCAAGCTTGCTTAACGCATCCGCAGATTTGTTTTCACTTCGCTTGACGTGTATGACTTTGCAGTTGTTGAAATTGCGCATAAGGGATTTTGCTTGTGCGAGGTACAGGGCCATTGTGTCGTTCACGGCCGTGTACGTCCCGTTGATTTGATTGGCTACTAACATGGAATCCACGTGGGCTTCCAAGTTTTTCACTCCCATCTTACGCGCAATTCTCAGCCCAGCCAAGAATGCCTCATACTCGGCTTCGTTATTCGTACTTGGAAAATCCAGTCGAATAGCGTAAGTGTATTCATGGCCTGCTGGGTTGGTTAGTTTCAGCCCTGCGCCTGAACCCTCGTTATTGGCTGCCCCATCAGTGTAGAGTCGCCAGACATTATTGATGTCTTGTGCTGGAGAGGGTTGAGCCTCTTCCTGGCACTCTTTTTCCCGCGATGCAGGCACTTCTGCAATAAAGTCGGCCAGAACCTAGCCTTTTATGGCTGGTCTTGGCTTATACTTTATCGCGTATTCCCCCAACTCAATTGCCCATTTGGCTAGGCGTCCCGATAACTCGGGTTTGCCTAGAACGTTTGCAAGTTTGAAGTTGGAGAGAATGGTGATTGGGTGACCCTGGAAATATCGTCTTAACCTGCGTGAAGCGTGTATAAGTGCTAAGACTAATTTTTCGAGGGTAGAGTACCGGGTTTCTACGTCTGTTAGGATACGGCTGACATAATAGATTGACATCTGGATGCCTTTTCGCTCTACCAGCAGGACTGCCCCGGTTGCTCTATCTGTTGCGGAAAGGTATAGGATTAACTCCTCTCCCGCTTTTGGTGCTGTGAGCGTTGGGAGTTCGATCAAGCGTGACCGAATTTCCTGAAAAGCTGCTTCAGCTTCTGGTGTCCAGCGGAAGTGCGTTTTCTTTAAACAGTTTCTCAACGTTGACACGAAGGGAAACGACTTATCCGCGTGGTTTGCCAAAAAGCGATTAAGTGCCACTAGTCGTCCATTCAGTGTCTGAGCCTGTTTGATGGTAGTAGGTGATTCCATTTTGATAATGGCTTCGACCTTTTTAGGGTTCGCTCTGAAGCCATCTTTAGTGACGATGACCCCTAAGAACTTCCCTTCTTCCATTCCAAAGGCACATTTGCTCGGGTTGAGCTTCATGTTTATCTTCCTGAGCGTGTTGAAAGTCTCTTCGATGTCTTTCAACATCACTTCTGGGTCAGGGCTTTTGATGACCAAGTCATCCATGTAGACTTCCAAGTTCCTCCCAATTTGGTCATGAAACTGGTTGTCCATCAGGCGTTGGTATGTGGACCCGGCATTCTTAAGTCCGAATGGCATCATTTGGTAACAAAATGTGCCATCGGGCGTCCGAAAAGCGGTTTTGTCCTGATCATCAACGGCCATGTGTATTTGATGGTACCCCTTATATGCGTCCAGGAAGCATTT